>NW_027070239.1:244409-255553 GCF_002906115.3 Quercus suber
AACCAAAAAAAAAAAAAAAAAAAAAAAAAAAAAAAAAAAAGAAGCCACAACTAGATTAAAATCAAAACAAGTTGGTAAGAGAGGCAGCAATCGGTGGTAGAGGCGTCTTTCAACGGTGGTGCTTGAGAACGGTGGTGTGGCTTTAAACATGGTTGAGATCGATGGTGTGGCTTCAAAACATGGCTGAGATCGGTTCAAACCATGGCTTTGATTGGTGAAGGAGGCAGAGAGAGGCGAGATGAGAGGGAAGAGAAAGAGAGGTATGAGGAAGAAGAGAGGAAACAAAGAAATAGTAAAGTGTAACAGAGGCCAATCCTTCGACTCAATCTCCGTCATTCTGACCAATGTCCATGTGCAATGAGGAGCTCGTGGGATGCTATTGTTGCACAAGGCGGCGACGATTTGAGGCTAGGTCCATGCTGGTCGAGCTTGAGATGAGGAGATCCGAGTCAGGTGGGGCGGGATTGAGATCAGGATCGATTGGATCTGGTTTTCTTTGGGGTTGTTGGCCACAGATCAAGCTCTGTTGTGGATCTGGATTTATGATGGTATTGGACGGTTGGGGTATTTGGTAGATTTGGGTTTGTAGCCAAGGATTTTGGGATTAGTTTGAATTTTTGAATTTGGGCTTTTGTTTGAAATATCTAGAATTAGTTTGAAACTAGGTTTGGTGTATTTGCATCTGGGTTTTCTTTTAGGCGTGGATGACGATGGACGACTGGGACACGTTGCGATGATGTTCATGCTATTTGATTTGGTGATGTTCATTTTTTTTTTCCTCTGTAGGTTTGATGTTCATGATCTTTGATGTTAATGTTCTTTTATTCTGGGTTTGCTCTTTGATTTTGGGTTTGATATTGTTGCTGGGTTTATTTTTGGGTTTGATGTTCTTGTTTTTAATTCTTTTTATTTAATTAAAATTAATAAATTAATTTTTTTTAATTTAAATGTTGATGTGGCATTTTTTAATGCCAAAATAGATTTTTTAATTATTATTTTAATGTGCCGTCAGTCACATCAGCTTTTTCTGTTAGGTGGTTGACGAAAAAGACTAAAAAAATAAGCGTTAATTGGATTAGAAACTAAAAATGATAAAATAGAAATATAATGACCAAAATAGAAATAACCATAAAATATAAGAACGAAAAGAGTATTTACGCCTAAAAAGAAATCAAAACTAGTAAATATTATTATACATGCGTGGACGTCCGCAACTCCGCATGAGAAGACAAAAAGATACGGATTCCATTAACACCACAATTGATGAATTGAACCTAGCTAGGTGAAGTGAAGGTGGCATACTATGGACTACGGAGTAGTCAACTTCATGGTTAAAAACAAAAAACATCGTGGCTAAAGGCTACGGCATAATATACACGTCTTGCGGAATGACAAAGACAAATGCTTTATGGGTTATTTATTTCAAAGATTCTGACACTGAAAACGCTATATAAGTGGGGTTGGCTGGTAGAATCCGCGAAGATGGCAATAGTTTGTATTTCAATATGACGTTGGGATGGTGAAGTGGCCCAAGTGGGCATTTGAATTATTGAATATGATGAAGTTTCTCTGCTGTTACTCTTTAAACTTCTCAGTTTTCACACTCTCATCAATCTGGGAAAAAAAACACGCTTTAACACCAATTTTCAAAAGTAAAATACTTTTCTGACAGGAAAGGACAAACACTCTTTACTATTCCAAATCAAATATAATGATATTTTCTTCGAATTCAGTTATACTCATGCATGAACGGATTAGGAACAGTTACGGATAATGATAAGTTGCAGCCAATAAGAGACAATGCTAAGTCAGTAAGTTTACTTGGTGTGTAAAATACTAAAGAATGTTTAGATTTTTAATTTTAAAAATACCAATACAAGTTTATACTCAAACAATTAATTTGCGGAATGATAAGTACAAGCAATAACTAAGCTGGTAAAACACTCTAAACCATAATTAATCACAACTACAATAGCAATTAAAAAGGAAAAGAATAAGGAAGAGATATGCAAATACAAAAATAACACCGGCACGTGTTATCAAAGAGGAAACTGAAGAACTTGACGAAAAACCTCTCCGCCACCCTCCAATCGGTAAAATGATCCACTAGAAAATCAGTTATGATACATGAATGGCAATAAACTCTCAAAGCCTAATCTACCCTGATGCACCTAAGCCCTCCAAGCTTCTTGGTCCAACAAGGTTAAGCCTAATCATGTCTTCTCTAACTTTCCGGATCTCGCAATAAATCCATTGCATTAACCAAAATGAATTGGTCCTCTTTGAACATCTTCCCAAGCACCAAATAACATTCTCACTGATATGAGTATAGTGAGAAAAGGATTTGGCAAAAGATCCTCTCAAGGGTATGTCAATAGAGAGGGTGAGAGTAGTGGAATTTGAGAATCAAAGGTATAAGATTGTGGATGAATCAATCTTGTTGTTCTCTAGGGTTCATCTCTCAAAATTCTCTCTGTAAGCTTCCTACATTTCGTGGGTATAAGGGTATTTATAGTATGGTATGGGATGGAATGTGAAAAGTCATTTTTCTGCAAAACAGGGGGTTTCTGGTAAGTGACTCGCGATTGGGATGAGTCGCGAGTTCCAGTCACCAGATAACTGAAAGGTCCATACTGTACTTTTTGTCCTACAATGCTCCAGTTGTCATGACACTTCAATTTCCTGCATGCTTTACACGTGTGGCACTTCTGGGGAGTCATCAGTCGCGAGTCACTCTCGAGTTCCAGTCGCGAGAATGCTCTTGATTGCACACACACACTTGAATTCTTCACACTCTCTCACACACAACCCTTACATAATTCCCACCTAAATACAGAGTTTCTAATTGTTGAATTAAAAGCAAATTTGGCATGGAATAAAGCCAACACGTGGTTGAATAAAGTCAACCTTACAGTTAGCAAAGTTAAACTTAAATTAAATAAAGCCAACACATGGTTGAACATACAATCACAGATTGAATGAAAAACATTCCTGAAAAACTGAATTTCATAAATCTCGACAGATACTTATCTATCGAACTGTTGTCGAGCCACAGGTTGGAACAGCTCTACAGGTCTTGATAGATGCTAGCTGTCGTGCTTTAATGAACAACACTTTTCACACTTGAATCTTGGACAGACTTGCATGGCTTTAACACTTGAACTTGAAAAAAGGTTTCTTGAAGTATTAAACATATCCTAGATCTACCAAAATACAAGTAAAGTGCGTTTTGTCAAAGGATTAGCCAATTACATAAAATAGTGACTATATTCCTAACAAGTGAATCACATATGTCCTAACAATCTCCCCCTTTGGCAATCCGTGACAAAACCACAACAAATAAATGAACATATGAGAGAAGTCATAAATCACTTAACTCATATTCACTTGTTGAATACAATAAAATTTATCCTAACATAAACTCTTGGAAAACTTTGCAAGAAGAGAGTATATGGCAAGAAAGACTTTGACAACCTGTATTTCTGAAACACTTGAAACAAAACTCATCGAGGCATCTTTGTGTGAAACATAAATAATAGATTGTATACAATATATAAGAAACATGTGTATAAAGAAAGAAAAGAAACAACACATGGAGAGATTGGTGAAAGAACTGTAATAACAACCTCAAATGTATAAATATAAACAAGTACAAGGTTTGCTATCACAATATGATCACAAGATCTAAGGTACATGAAAAATGTATCTAAAATAGAGAGAAAAGAAAAAAGATACATAAAAACCTCACCACATCCCTCATATAAACACTCCCCCTATCAAAATTCTCCTATGCTAACCCTCCTCCTTGTTGGGATTTGTGCCATAGAATCCTATTGTATAATGCTATGTATGACATTATGTATGACATGATGGATGACTTAATATTGCAATTAATAAAGTTGTTTTATGATTATCTAAAATAATGGTAACATGAATGTTTGGACATTATCATATAGTCCATGAGATGCATAGTATGTGATTTAGTCACAGAAGATATAAGTCACAAGTTCTTTGTAAACTCAGAATTTGGTTCATAGTCGATGATGAAATTGGGCATTTCATCTACGAAGACTATAACATATCAACTAAGATGATTTGTCTTAGTCATGGAAGTGGTGACTTCTAGTTGATTTGTTGATATGTTTTAAGAGTTAAAACATATTGAACAGGACCACTGTATTCTCTTAATGATTGTCAATTGAATAATAAATCTCATGATTTTCATTTACATGAACTCTTAATTCTAAGAGAATAATGGACCTGATTATGAAGTGTAGGTTGCTTTGATATATCAGGAGTGAGATCTAAAGTAACGGTCAAAATCTCAGTATGTTGGGCAGCCACATTTAGTGTTGATGGAACATATATTTTCAAGATGGAATTCATAGTCTCTTAACGGAGATACAAGATATTCCCTTGAGATAAGTTTAATGGATTTGTTATTCAAAGAGTTAGGCCTAACCACTTTAGTGAGACTAAAGTATATATTTATGAAATTGAATTTCATAAATATATGATGAATAACATTAAAGGATTAAATCGGGTACTTAAGGATTAAGATGTAGTAATTCACAAAGTGACAGTCTTCATTCATGACTTTGTGTTACTACGAATATTTTATGAAGGGGTTGCATGTACAATAAAGTCTTGGGATATAATTTATTAATAAGTCCTAGAGTGCAACTATATTTATATATTGGTATTAAGTATAGTAAATGGTAACTTTGGACTTGTCAAGAGTTGACAAAAAAGCCCAAAACCCATTGGAGCTAGAGTTTTATTTGTTCCCTTTTGGTCCCACTCCAAGCCACATTCTAAAGCCCAATTGGGAAGGCCCAAAAGGCTAGCCCAATTAGATAATCATATATATAGAGAGAAACATACAGATTTAAAAGATAACAATAAATTGGTATGTATGTGAGTGTTGGACACTCTTCAATTCTCTCTAGAACAAACTCATATATCTGATTGAGAGACCACACATCTTGGGAGTTAGTGGAATTGGAGTGAAAATTGAAAGTCTTCTCAAGAACTTCTAAATTTTCAGTTTTGAATTTCATTGCTTCAAGGTACACAACTTTATTCTCTAATTCTGAAACGTATATGGCACATGTTGACAATTGTGAATGAAGTAGATCCGTCAATTTAATTTTTCCGCTACGTAGACACTTGTTTTCCATCAAATGGTATCAGAGCGATCTTTAATTTCCAATCTGTTTCACATGTTTTATGAGTTTTGGAATTAGAGAGAATAGTTTCATGATGTTAGAAGATTATATATGTATTTAATTTTCTGCATGTTTGTTGAAACTATGATTTGATAAAAACTGATATTGATGTTATGTTCTTGTTTAAATTTGAATTTAAGTATGTTCAATTGAACTTTAAAGCTATAACATCAATGAATTTTAGTTTTGATATCAAACTCCATCAATCATATTCGTATGGTGATAGTTTGTTCATAGAAAACCGTAGAAAACTGTTCAGATGTTTTTCTTCAAAAAGTAAAAACACAAGTTTTTTGTGGGATAGCTTCCCGCGAAGTTACTCGCGAAAAATGTTTCTGAAGCACAAAACTTTTCGCGGGTAAGCTTTACTCGCAAAACAGTTGTGAGACAGTAGCGAAAGTTTCTGTCTGATTTTTTGAGTTTTCACTATTTTGCCTAAACTCAATTTCGTGGGAAGAGCTTAGTTGCAAGATAGTAGCGAGACAGTAGTGAAAGTTTCTGTTTGAATTTTGTGTTTTCAATATTTCATTTTCGCGAGAAGAGCTTAGTCGTGAGATACTTGCGAAGATGCTACTGAAGGGAATTTTGAATTTTTTCTAAGTGTTTTCAAATGTATAAAGTGCAAGGCTGTGTGTGATTAGTTTACACATGTTTACAAAATAAAAACCTTTAATTTAAAACATCTAGTGGGAGAGAGGTACAAGGGTTAGATCTCACGGCCTCCATTATCGGTTCATAGTGGTGTGAAATATATACTTTGTCTTTGCTTCGAGCTTAGCATTCCATGCGGAGAGTATTTATTTCATGGTACTACAGGATTGAATTTCTTGGTTTATAGTGGTTTGATCTAACACCTTGTCTTAGCCTCGAGCTTTGCATTCCATGCAGAAGGTGTTATGTCATAGTACTACAAAATAAGCCTGTTAAAGGGATGAAATGTGGCTACAAATGATTCTAGACAACGGTATACACTGGACTAAATATTATAGTATCCTCTATGCTGAGTTCTTACTATAACTATTTAGAGGTCAAATGTATAACGGCATATTATTAGTGTTTGATAAGAGTTATCATGACAACATTAATAATGAGAATAGTTCTCAATCAATCATAGTATTTTATATTCACTCTATGCTGAGGGATATTGAATATGGGATTGGGTTGTCGTTGTGTATGTTATATTATGGTTTTATTAAGGTTTCATACTATATGTTTATATGCTAAATTGATAATGTCCAGTTTACTTATTATATTTGTGTTTATTAATTTCAGATTTGAACATGGTATCTTTTAGCCCACTTGTTACTATTCTTAATCAAAACAAAATGACTGGATCTAACTATGTTGACTGGAAAAGAAATTTGGACATAGTTCTCACAGCTGAAGAGCACAAATATGTGCTTACTAAACCATGTCCTAGCTTTCCTTCATTAGATGCTCCTCTTGAGGAAAAACAACGATATGATCGTTGGCAGAAATCTAATGAAATGGCCAAGTGCTACATCCTAGCATCTATCTCAAATGTTCTACAGCATCAAATCCAGGATGTAGAACTAGCTTTAGACATAATGCTAAGTCTGAATGAGATGTTTGGTGAGCAAGGCCGTTCTGCAAGGCAAGAAACCACGAGGCAAATTTATAATACCAAAATGGCTGAAGGCGGTTCAGCTAGGGAGCACTGTCTCACAATGATCTCTAATCTGAATACATTAGAGGTTTTAGGTGCCGACATTGATGGAGAATCCCAAGTGGATATGATACTCCAGTCACTACCAGAATCATTCAAAGAATTCAGATTTAATTATAATATGAACAAAAATTAATGAATGAGTTGGTAGCGGCAGAAGGCATCCTTGGTACTTCTAGTGTAGATGCTAATATGGCTGAAGCTTCTACTTCTCAACCTAAGTCGAAAGGCAAGGGTAAGAAGAAGAAGAAGAAGAAGAAGAACTTCACTAAGCAAGAGGGTAAAAAAATTGCCTTAGGAGTTGCTGACAAAGGAAAGAAGCTCAAAGGAAAATGTTTCCATTGTGGTGAGAAAGGACATTGGAAGAGGAATTGTCCAATTTTCAAAGCTGCCAAGAATAAAGGTATGAAAAGTTCATTTCTCCTTGAAATATGTTTAGTGCATAATCCCACAGATTCCTGGTGTATGGATTCAGGTTGTACTAATTATATCTGCAATTCTTTGTAGGGGTTCCAGGAGACCAGAAAGCTTAAGGAAGAGGAATTGTTTCTTACTTTGGCTGATGGGAGCAGGATTCCAGTTGTAGCTGTTGGTGTTTATAATTTATATTTTGAGTCTAGAGTTCTAATATTGGAAGACTGTTTGTATGTACCTAATGTTCGTAGGAATTTAATTTCTGCAACTAACTTAGGTAAATATGGATATTGTGTTATCCTTAAAGACAATGTTGTAATAAAGAAGGGTAAAGTGTTTATCTGTTCTGGCAATATTGTGGATGGTCTTTATATTTTAACTCCTGATAAGCATGAATTATACAATTCTGAATTAGATCATGACTCTCATATAAAATTATTAAAGAAAAAATTTCCTTCTACTAGTGATGCATATCTTTGGCACTTGCATTTAGGTCATATTAATTCTAATAGGATTTAAAGACTGATCAAAGATGGACTCTTAGAGCCCATGGACTTTGATGAAATTTCAGTTTGTGAATCTTGTTTGAAAGGTAAAATGACCAAACGACCTTTTAATGCAAAAGGTAGAAGAGTTCAAGATTTGCTAGAACTAGTACATTCAGATGTATCTGGTCCTATGTCAATCCAGGCAAGAGGAGGTTATGAGTATTTCATCACTTTTACTGATGATTACTCTAGATTTGATTATGTGTACCTAATGAAATGGAAGTTTGAAACCTTTGAAAAGTTCAAAGAGTTTGGGGCTGAAGTTGAGAATCAATTAGGCAAACGCATAAAGGCCATTTGATCTGATCGTGGTGGCGAATACATTCTCGAGGATTTTAAGGATTACTTAACTGAAAATGGGATTGTATCCCAAACGACTGCACCTGGAACTCCACAACAAAATGGTATAGCAGAAAGAAGGAATAGGACTCTTTTAGATATGGTTAGGTCCATGATGAGTTATTCAACTCTGCCAATATCATTTTGGGGATATGCCTTAAATACTGCAATTTATCTTTTGAATTTAGTACCTTCGAAGTCTGTTCCTAAAACACCTGTTGAGTTGTGGAATGGGCATAAGCCTAGTATGAGACATCTCCATATTTAGGGTTGTCCAGCACATGTGTTGAAAGGAAAGTCTGACAAGTTATAGTCTAAAACAAAAGTGGTTTTCTTTGTAGGGTATCCAAAAGGAACAGTTGGAGGATTATTCTATAGTCATAAAGATAATAAAGTGCATGTTAGCACAAATGCCAAATTCTTGGAAAATGACTATGAACGGTTTTAGACCCTTAAAATAACCAGATTAACCTAGTTAATTAGCCAAGTGATTAACTTAGTCAATTTCAACAATTCTAGGTTATCACAAACACACAATCATATCAAAAGTATAAAGCAGCGGAAATATAAAAAACACAATGATATGATGACCCAAGAAACCATACGGTAAAAACCTAGGGAGGATTTGACCTAGCTATCCTCAAGGTAAACCTGAATCCACTATGCGAAAGAATCGAAGTTCATACAAAAGGACTTACAAGCTCCCCGCTTGATTTCCTAATGTTACCCACCAGTAGAACTTACTGATACGACCACGTGCAAGCTCCGAATCCACGGACTCCTTCTTTCTTGAATTCTCCAATCAGCTACAAGCACCCACGCTTGATAATCTTTAAACTTCAATGGTAGCAACCGAGTTGATCATCAAGATGTTGAAGTAATCTCTATCTTGAAAACCCTAAGTTTTGTGTAAAGGAAAGCTCCTCTAGATCTTACAAGAGATTTATACAAAACAGCAAAGTATGAGCAACAACTCAACTGGAGCAACTCTAAAAACGTGGCTAGGGTTTTTCTTTTTATACCTAGGGTAAAAACAGAAAACCCAAAACGTTTAATGAGCTAGGGCTGAGCTAGAATATTCTGCAGAAAAACATTCTGCTCGAGATTCGATCGATCGAGTCTTTCCTTCGATCAATCGAGCTATGCCGAAATGCACCAATGCATCTGCAGCCACTCGATTCCAAGTTTACATGAAAGACCCAACTTTGAGCAAGCCTAAATAAGACTAAACAACCTATTTTGATCATGGTTTGCCAACAATACAAATTAGAGTTCTAAATACATAAAATCCTAAATCTTTAGAACCTAACAAACTCCCCCTTTGGCAATCCGTGACAAAACACAAATACTAAGCTCAAGTTTACAATTTAAAAAGCCCTTTACAAAAACAATGCTCATAAACCAAAATTCAATCCTAATTACTATCCATCAGTTGCAAGTGTAGACAGCAACTTAATTGAATCATCCTGTTTATTCCTGAAATACTCAACAAACGCATAAACGCATGTGTGACAGAAAATAGTATATAAATAGGTATAACATTCTTGTATGATTCAGATAACACACAATAAAAACATATATCAAATGAATAACTCATAGAATATAAATCAATAAACAGTGATTCCAAAACAACAAGAATAAAAAAGAAAACATGTATATCAATCAATGTTACTCCCCCTAACATGAATATCCCCAAAAAAATGACATACAAGGTGAAGCGTCTAAATACAATCTAACAGCTCCACAAGCTCCTCAAAACAACAAAAACTCTCCCTAACTACAAAACTCCTCTATAAATACAATACTACTCCCCCTTTTTGTGACGGAATGCCAAAGGGCAATCACAATCCATCATCAAAAGGAGGTGGTGAGAAAGACCGAAGATGTGCTAGATCAGCTCGCAACGCACGGATCTCATCAAGCAAGTCCACCAAAATCTAACCATGAGCCACCTGAAAGGTCAGGATAGTCTCCAAAGTACGACAAATATCAAAGTCATCCGATGGAGGTGGAGGAACAACAGCAGCAGCAGCAGCATAAGGATCAGGAACAGCCTCACCAGAAGGACCTGTAGAAGAAGAGGAAGGAGGTGCAGACCCAGAAAGTAAAAACCTAGGGTGTTTAAAGCCAGCTCGAAGATAAGCAGCCCTCTGTGTAAGAAAAGACGCACCTAAAGGACCAATGACATGCACAGGCTTAGAGGAGGGAAAACCACTAAGATCAAGATAAAGAAGAATCCTATGAATAAAAATAGGATGAGCCAAGGCATGAGAGGAAGATGAACTCCTATACACTTCGTTCAAAGAACGAAGAAACAAATGAGGAAAACTGATAGGAGCATCAGTAGCTAGAAAATACAAAAATACACACCTCTTGTGAGGAATGGTGTGCAGATGAGAAGTGGGCCAAAAGCAGTGACACACTATCCTAAAGAAAAGATAGTGTAGCTCAGAAAGCTCAACAATAGTGATCCTAAGATCAGAACCCCAATGGATAGATGACCCAGTGATGTAAGACATGACATCACTCAAAACAGGAGACTCATCATAAGGGTAGACAGGGTACTGGACCAAAGGTACCCCTAGAGTATCAGCCACTACGATAGGAGTAATGGTGTGCTCTACGCCTCGTATCCAACTCTTTACTAAAGTGTTGGAATCATAGGCACGGATCGAGATGTTAAAGTAGAACTCTTGAATCAAGGTAGCAGGTGAAGGAGGATCAGAATTATCCACCAAGGGTAACCAGCCCCTACACTCTAAGTTTGCCCTAATGGCAGGATCCAACTCATCTAGAACGACAGAATGCTTAGACCATATCTTACGCTTAAGGTTCAGCTTCTCAAAGATCTCCTGGTTTTTCTCACTCGGAAATTTCTCACGGTCAAAGGACAGGGGGGGGGGGGGGGAGGAGGAGGTGAAGGGATAG
>NW_027070239.1:265634-292138 GCF_002906115.3 Quercus suber
TCTTTGTAAAGGGCTTTTTACTTGTAAAACTTTGAGTTTTTAATTAGGGTTTTGTCACGGATTGCCAAAGGGGGAGTTTGTTAGGTTCTAAGGTCTTAGGATTTTATGTATTTAGAACTCTAATTTGTAATGTTGGCAAACCATGATCAAAACAATGTATTTAGTCTTGTTTAGGCTTGCTCAAAGTTGGTTTATTATTGTAAAGTTGGAATCGAGTGGCTGCAGAAGTACTTGGGACTTTCGGCCTGGCTCAATCGATCGAAGAATAGACTCGATCGATCGAAAATCGCACAGGTTGATTATTTTGCAGAATTTCCGACTCAGCCCTACTTCATTAAACGTTTAGAGTTTTATGTTTTTACCCTAGGTATATAAACTAAACCCTAGCCACGTTTTTGGGCGTTGCTCCAGTTGTATTATTGCTCATACATTGCTGTTTTGTGTAAATCTCTTGTGAAATCTAAAGGAGCTTTCCTTTACACAAAGTTTAGGGTTTTCAAGTTAGAGATAGTATCAATAGCTTGATGATCAACTTAGTTGCTACCATTGAAGTTTAAAGAATATCAAGCATGGGTGCTTGTAGTTGATTGAAGAATCCAAGAAAGAAGGAGTCCGTGGATTCGGAGCTTGCACGTGGTCGTGTCAGTAAGTTCTACTGGTGGGTAGCATTAGAAAGTCAAGCGGGGAGCTTGTAGTCTTTCTGTATGAACTTCGATTCTTTCGCATAGTGAATTCAGGTTTACCTTGAGGATAGCTAGGTCAAATCCTCCCCAGGTTTTTACCGTGTGGTTTCCTGGGTGATCATATCATTGTGTCTTTTATTTTCCGCTGCTTTATTATTTTGATATGATTATTTGATTGATTTAACCTAGAATTGATCTTGGTTTGTAAAAGTACATATCTGGACAAAAGATAAGGGCTTGGAAAAAATGTTTGCTAATTGATCCCAACTGAACCCAAGAAAAGAAGAAAAGAAAAAGATGATAAGAGATTTATTGGCTATCATAATTCAAACTAAAGTGAAAATCAATTTCAACATGCGTTGATCGAGCATGCCAACAGGAGAGGTATATTGCCTCCCATTAATGTTATCCTTCATCCATTGCTTTGTTTTCAGTAACAATATTAGATTAACATTCGCATTTGGTTGTCTCCCTTGTTCCCAATATGAGCTCTAGGAATTGAAGGTATACATTTCATTAGTGAAGTGCACTTCCAAAAAGTATAATCCAAATGGAACATTGAAAAAGACGTGGCATGTGTTGCCTTTTTTGACACGACATCTATTGATACTGTAAATTCTACAGACAAAAAGAATTTGATTTCTAATCCTACTTTACATATTTGAGTAATGCTAGTCTAAACATGAAAGAAATTAAGTTATTTAAAAAAAAAAAAAAAACCACCGGTTTTTTTTTTTTTTTTTTTTTTTTTTTTTACTTCAGGATCCTCAAACAAATAGAAGACAGAAGAAGGGAGAAGTAAAAGGGTGAGAGTCATTACAACATATTATGCGATCAGTTCCTATTTTCTCACAGTACCGTTATCAAATAAGTAACACTGATATACACTTTTGACTTGACTAATTTTTTTTCAAAGAACATAAAATAACCTCCAAAGACTTTTTATATGCTTTCTCACCAAAGCACTAAATGATTAAATACTAAATAAATATGAACATTCAATGAAGGCAGGGCTGTAACTAAATGAGAGAAGGGAGGGCTGTTACACAAAAAGAGAGAGAGAGTCAAACATTACCAGCAATAAAAGTATAGTGATCAGAGGCAAAAAGCAGCACACATAAAAAGCGGAATGCAAAATATCCATTCAACAAACAAGATATTCTTTTCTAAATCACCAACATCTCACACACATGGTCTCACAGTTTGCATAAGTACATGATCAGATTCACAGCAGTGCACACCCGCACATTGATACGTTACATATTATTTCACAAAGAGAACAAAAACTCAGAAATGAGGAGAGGAACAAATGAGGATCACCACCAGCAGGGAGTCACTCATGGTCACCCAGATGAAAAACTTAAATGCGATTTGACAAGTTCTAGAATGGCTTGGGAACATTACTAATTCCTTGAGAACACGAACCATCTCTTTTGAAATTACCCATCAGTTATGTTTTTTTTTGGATTTATACACTTTGCCTCTGCAGCCTTTGCATCCTCAAGTTTTTTTTGCTTGAAAAGTTTGACAAGTCCTTCAACATCTACATCAACATCAATATCACCACTCTTCAAAAGTTGCCCTGCCTCTGCAGCCTTTGCATTCTCAAGTTTTTTCTGATTGAGAAATTTCACAAATCCTTCAACATCAACATCTGTATCATGATCACTCTTCAAAAGTTCCTTTAACTCTGCAGCCTTTGCTTTCTCAAGTTTCTTTTGCTCAAAAAATTTGACAAATCCTGCGCGAACAACTTCATCACTACTACCACAAGTCTTCAAAAGTTCCTCTGCAATTTCAGCTGGGGTAACCTCTACATTCGCCAACAATCCTTCAATCTGTCTATAGAGTTGGTGGTCACCATTGATATTCAGATAATTAGAAGCCAATAGCTTGAACCCATCCATTGTGCAGTATGACATGTGCACGTGCAAGTCCATGCGCCCTGGGCGCAACAAAGCAGGATCAAGCCGATCCTTATGATTGGTGGTGAACACAATAATTCGCTCATCTCCACAGCTCGACCATAATCCATCTATGATGTTCAATAAACCCGATAGTGTGAACTGAAAAAATAACATGAACGTAAATATTGGTAGATGAAATCATAAGATATTGTCATTTGCATCGGTAGTGCGATAGTGGTCATGGTTGTTGACATACTCAATACACAACTCTAATTTCCATGAGATTTAAGAGAGATAATTGGAAGGCAATCCTTTTTTGTGTGTGTGTGTGTGTGTGTGGAAACATGCTAATTCACGAACTCAAACCGGATGGTACATGTATCTAATGGTAGGAAAATTTTTCTTCCAGGGCAGAAACTAACTAGGCTCATTGAGCTAAATATCTCATAAAAATTATAGTCAAATCTAACAAAAAACAAACTCGCATGCTTATTTTGTCATTGAAAAATGAATAATAGGTCCTAAAACTGATACCTAAATCAACAAAGTAAAATGAGTGGCAATCAATTATATAGCTAGATAGAGATATCGTCAAAAGTAAAGTGCTACTTATATTTGCACTATACTCCAAAAAAATCTATTCAATTGATTAAGAGAAATTTCAATTATAACACTTTTTCCTATTAAAAAAAAAGGTTATAATTGAAACTCAGTGTAATCATTTATAGTCAATTTCAATCTAATAAACATTCAATGTAAAACTTTTATTTTATTTTATTTTATAGTCAATTTCAATCTAATAAACATTCAATGTAAAACTTTTATTTTATTTTATTTTATACATCATTCAATTAAATCCATGTTAAGAATCACACAAAAACTGACCAAAGTGTATGATTATTAGACAATGTGATTCTTACATGAATTTAATTGAATAATTGTGTATTGTTGGTATATGTATGGAGCCAATAAATATATTGGAGTAACTGTAAACTAGTTTTTATGAGAATAAAAAAATGCTAACCAACTCATCACGTCGCTTTCGATCATTCAAGTCTGCACCGCGATCTATATCCTCAATTACCAGTATTGAACGATTAGATGTAGAAAGCAAAATTTTTCTCAACTGCAAATCTGACAACCTACCGGAAAGATTCATATCATAGATATTAAACTTGAGATGATTAGCCATGGCAGCAATCAAGCTTGATTTACCGGTACCCGGAGGGCCATAAATCAAATAGCCTCGCTTCCATGCCTTGCCAACTTTCTTATACAACTCCTTCCTTCTAACAAACCTGTCCAAATCATCTTTGACCATCTTCTTCATCTCTGGTTCCATTGCCAACTTCTCAAATGTAGCTGGATGTTCAAGATTAACAGAACTCCATGCAAGACCATTAAGACAGTCAGGTTCACGGCTATAAAGCTTTACCATCTCCTCTTCTTTTTCTATAGTCTCACAACGTCTTATTATTTCAGGTAAATAAGACTCTCGCACAATCTCTTAGAATTTTTTCTCAAAGGAAAGCTCAAAAAATACCTGACGATCTTTCTTAACGTGATCTGACTGATCTCCTTTTTCCATAAGCTTCCATTTGAGCTCAATGTTTCCAAAGCGATCAAGAACCTCTTGACCCATTGCAACATCAAAGGTTGGCTTCTTTTGCCTAATGGTTTTGCTTGCTTCAAGACATTTGGTTGAATCACTAGTAACCTTGGTACGTAGGTAGGTTGTAGCAGCTTCAAAGATTTCATTTCTATCGAGACCACATTTCTCTTTAATAATCAAAGTGAATCGACGCCTAAATATGGCGAAGAGATAATCTCGGATTACAGGAGGTATGAGTTCTTGTACTACGGGACTTACTAGCATCACAAAAGCAGCTGAGAGCAATGTTTTCAATGATGGAAGTAACTCTTTGAGAGAAAACATGGTTTGAAGGTATAAGCATCTGCCAATCACCTCTTCCAAATCCTGTAGAAAATGAGAACAATATGGTCAATAATACAACTCTTTTATGGCTTGATCGAGGGCCACAGTGTAGGAGTTCGGACACCAAGTATTTCTTGGATTTGTTAATTTGTTTGTGAAATCTAGTTAAAATTATGAAATTTTTTAGTCACTTCACAAAGAGGACATCTGTCATCAATTGTTTAGGATAAATCTTGATCTATGTGTGAATAAAATTTGAACATAACCCGAAGAAAAAAAAAAAAATCATGCAAGCAACAGGCACCAAGCACCAAGAAATTTAATCACACACTAACACATTATGGGGAAAACCTTATAATATAGAGGGACCAATCTACTATAATAAAATAGAGAATGTAATGTCCTAAGTTCATGTTCAAAACTTAAGTTCACAATAAATATGAAAATATAATAATACCTCTCTAGAAAACCCAGTGAACCAAAATGGCAACAAGATCTCCGCTCTGAACAAGGCACTGTTTTTTTTTTTTTTTTTTTTTTTTTTTTTTTTTTTTCACACAGCTTAATTTCACTCTTGCATGTTTCGCTCTATTACATTTACATCCCTTTTTATAGACCAGCTGCATGTGTCACTACTAGTCCTGACCTTGTCTCGCAAGGCTAAGGCAATTGATAAGATACTTCTAACATGAATGACGCGGTTTCGTAACTCATTCTATTTAGTTTTACACAGTTACGGAAATAAGACATAACTCTTGTTTATAGTTAGATTTTAGTCCAAACTTTTTTATTCATTGTGGGTGATTACTCCACTTCCTGTGTTGTTAAATGGTTCTTGTCTTCTTGATTAACTATATAGTAAATTAGTAATATATAAAGTGACTTCATTAACAATTTTCATGTTTTATTGGTTCCTAACCCGTGCATGTATGAAAATAAATTAATTTGAAGAAAATATCATTATATTTGTGTTAACACAAATTTTTCAATGGTAGAAAATCAAACAAATTGAAAAATGTTTTCTACAAATATAATTTTGTATTAATCAAGTAGTGAATACGATCTCTGTTTTGACTATTTTACAAAAAATGAAGATGGATATTTGTTGTTCTTCAAGTCCTTTAAATGTTCTTCAAGTGTCCTTCAAGTCCTTTGAAAAACATTCAAAGATTCTTGAGATAGAATTTCTCCATAGCTTGAGTTTCGTGAAAACTTAGTGTTGAAAATAAAATGGAATGCTCTCTATTTATAGTGGTTTCAGTGGATAAGCTCTACTTTGAATTGATATGCTTGAAAATATGTAGTAGACTTTTAATTGGCCCAAATTTTACTTAGAGATAATCATCCATATTTATCTATTTTGATAAAGATCATATTTTGATAAAGATCAACAAAGATAATTATCTATCAATCTTGAATAGAAAATTTATCTTTATTTTATTTTATTTTATTTATTTTAATAAAAATAATCATCCATAAACTTTGAAGGGGGAATTTATTTTTATCTTGTGGACCAAATGACATGTGGCAAATTTTAATATGCCAATATAATGTCAATATGGATGACACATGTCATCATTTGATTTAATTAATTAATAACATTTTATAATTAATTTGTCACTAAATTTTAATATGACACTTTATAATTGGCTTAAAATTTTTGTCTCCTACAATTTGATCTGGATGGTAAATGCATAAAATAGATTTCTATCTAATTAATTAACATGGCAATCATTAAACGAAAAATTATAATCGTAATAGGAGCAACACTATATAACTAAAAGATGCACAAAATATAATAGGATTTTACTAATGTGTGCCATAAGGACACACAATAGTATCTATTTTTGAAAATGTTTTTATTGAGAATTGAAAAAATCGATAAAATTTTTTCAAAAACAAATTTGTTAAGACCCAATATAATAAAGGAATGGAATAATAAGGCGTTGGGCAATAGTCACCCAGAAAAGACGCTTAAACGCCATTACCAGTCTTCGTCTTCTCCCACTCAGTCTCTCACTCAGAGAAGAATAATTTCCTCTCTCAGCCAGTCAAAAACGGACACGCTTAACACCAATTTTCAAAAGCAAAAGACTGTTTTTGACTGGCTGCAACTGACTGGGCAAAGCAGAAAGCTCAATTTTTGAGCTACAAACAAAACTGGGTGCTTTGGATTACAAATTTTTTTTTACTCTTTTCCCATTTAATGGCAGTTTCATTGAAAGAACTAGGAAAGAACAAGCTCATTTTTTCTCTTGTACTGAAGTTCCTCAGATTTTTTCTCTCGGTTTTGTCAAAAGTTCAATTATGAGCTAGTCATTTCCACCTACAAAAGCCTTTTGCTTTTGGAAAATTGTTGTTTACTACAGTCTACAAACAGTCAAACACGCTGAAGGAGAATAGGAGAACACTGAAAAAAATAAAGAGAGTCAAAAAGAGTTTTTTTGACATTTCGGAACAGCTTTCGAGGCGCCGCCGAATCAGATTTGTATAGGGTGAAAACGGGGAAGTTCAGAGGAAATAACTGAGAAACTTCATTTTCTTCAAGTCATATAGTAGTTGTTATCGTATAATACCCAAGCGATACTTAATATTTAATATATTGTGTAAAAAAAATTTCATATCACGCACATGGACATATTAAAAAATGTTCATAAATCGTCTAATAAATGGGTGTCTATAGTATAAATCATGTGTATCATAAGATATATAAATATGTAGGTTAAAATTATTTTATTAATTAAAATTTGTGGTTTTATTTTATTTAACAGGTGTTAATTAAGGTGGTCACACGACTACCTTAGGAAAAAAAAAAAACTTTGACCACCCTAAAAAAATTTAAGCACTTAAATAAAAATGTGAGCTCATTAAAAAATAAAATGTCATATTAACGGATGCTCTTAGGGCAATTGTTAATAAACTATAATAAGAAAGTTTTGACACTGCTTTTATGGGAATATAAAAAAATTGTTAACAACATTTATTATTTTATCATTCCAAAAAAGTGTTTCTAAAAATAGCTCCAAAACCAATGCCCTAAGGTATTAGTTAACATTTTCTAAAATAAATTCAACCTCTCCAAAAGTTTGTTCTGTTGAATCAAAAAATTGTGAAAAATGTTATGTTTGCAACACTTTTGTAACAAATCCTAAATATTAAGTTGTTACTTGTGGACCAAAAAAAAAAAAAAAAAAATTCCAATGACAGGTTCAAATTAGAACCAGTAAAAACTTACTATCTAAGCTTTAGTGTGAAAATATTGTGGACGTAACACTTCTCAAAAATTTCCCAAACAAGCAAAAATTAGCCAAAAAGCCCTCATCAAATGTTTAATTGTGATTTTTAAAATTGTGTTTTCAAATGGCATATTTTAAAATCTCTATTTAAAAAAAAAAAAAAAAAACCAAAATGCGCACTTTTCAAATAGTTAGGATGTTAGTGTTTACTTTAGTCATTAGTTGAATTTGTTGGATTTATGTAATACATTAAAAAAAGAAAAGATAATGCTTTTTGTTTATATTGTTACTAATTTAGTAAATATGTTGGTACTTGAATGTGAGATTAATAGTTTAATGATTTTTCGATTGTGTGCAATAAAAAATATCTAGCTGATAACATTAATAGTGAAGTTATCATCAGAAAATTTCAAAATATGAAAATTTGTGAAATGAAATTTTAAAATTTTATATATGTATTTGGACGTTTTTTTTTTTTTTTTTTTTTTTTTGTTGTGAGGTTAATAGATTCAAGTTTTATTTGGATTAAATTTTGATTAATTTAAGTCTTTTAATGACTACTCAGAAAAAAATTCCTAGAACCACGACTGTTTCTTGCTAATTCACGCGAGATTCCACGTGCTCCATGCCTTTAAACAAGTTTTAGACTTGCATTTAACAAAAAAAAATTTATTCTACTAGTTAATTGAGTCCAATAAAATAACATGTTCATGGATTTTTTCTTTTCCCCTTTTCTTTCTCTTACAGAAATTGGACTACGCACTTGACACTTTACTTTCATATTTACAAATTTATTTTCTATGCTATGAATAATGTATTAAATTAAAATATAATTTTTTAAAATTTTTTGCTATTATTGTTATAAGTCTAAGAAGCTAGAATGCCAAGAATAAATAAATAAATATATATATATATATATATTAAAATAAAAGAGATAATAAATGTTATTGATGATGAAAAAAAAAATGTATTCCAGCACTATGTTCTGTCAAAAGCTCAATTAAAAGCATTACCATCAACTAATTATGCATTAAAAAAATGCATTTTGCTTTTTGCATCACCAAAATCCAATTTATTTATTTTGTATTTCTAACACATGAAATAATATATTTTCTACTCACATGTTGCTACAGTTACATGAGTCTAGAGTGTGAGACTAAAAAATACAAAAAATAAAAATAAAAATTGATATACAAGTATTGTTTTCTCCAGTGATGCATGAGCCAAAGTGGGTTTTTTGAGCTTGTCCTTTCCTGCCACAAAAGTTTTTTGCTTTTGGAAAATTGGTGTTACAGATTGTCTTTACACGCTGAAAAAGAAAAAGTGAAGGCTGATCATCCCAAAAAAAAAAAGGGGAAATGTGAAGGCTGGAAAGGAATAAAGAGAGTAAAAAAGAATTGGAAGCATGCTTTTTGTCTTTTTTATAATTTTTAGGAATTTTTTTTAATCTTTTTTGACAAACTTTTTAATAATGTACTTGTTATTAATACAATTCATTATGAGAAATCTTAACAAGTACCACACGGTACTTGTTAATATTTCCCTTTCTTAAATAGCTTTTGCCTTTCGAGGTGCAGCCGAAAGAGAATTGGAAAGTGGTGAGTGGTGACCACAATGTTCCCAATTTCCATACGCACAGAGAGAGAGAGAGAGAGAGAGGGAGATGACTGACTGGAGACTTGAGAAAATGAGAGGTGATAACGGTGAATCTTCTTTGTACTTGAGTCACATTCAGATTGACCGACTACTTGTGCAGCACACTCATTACATGTATGAACACAAATCTACTGTGGGAAGGATTTTTTTTTTTTTTTGAGAAGCAGATCAAGATAACATCCGTTGTGGGCTGGACTTAGGGCATCCGTGCACTCACAACAAAATTTATAGCATAACAAATGTTGCTTATGATATCGTTCATATCGGTAATTCTTCCACCTAAAAAAGAAATATATTAAAAAAAATTAATATTAATTTTTATTTTTATTTTTGAGGTTAGTTTAAGAACAGTTTATTTCATTGAAATTGAAATTTTTTTAATAAAAATATGTAAAAAACAAAGGTAAAAACAAACTCTTGAAGCAATGTGACCCACTTAACAGTGCAATGAGACACACTTTAGAAGCAAAAATAAGTTAACTTTTTTTCAAATCCCAAACACAAGCTAAGAATCTTAACTACATTTTTTTGGAATATTCTACGGGAGGCTAATTGGGCATATTAGTATATAATTCTTTTAGCCATGAATAAACACGGTTGGCTTAGGTTGAATTTTTTATAGTTTATACCCATTATGTGATTTTGTTAGTGCGGTTTTTATTTATTTATTTATTTTTTAATTTGTTTTGTTTTGTGTTGCTTTTATACTTTCTTAAGCATATTCATCCAATTAAATATATATATATATATATATATATTCATCAAAAAGAGAGGTTTTTATTTATTTATTTATTTTTTAATTTGTTTTGTTTTGTGTTGCTTTTATACTTTCTTAAGCATATTCATCCAATTAAATATATATATATATATATATATATTCATCAAAAAGAGATTAAGTGATTAGCTCCATACCCACCCAAACATGATATCCATAAACCCATCATAGGGTTATTTCAAGAACAATATAAAGGCTAGGCACAAAAACAAAATCACAAGTGACACATGTTATACATGCATGGATGTGTTCATTTAATCATAAAAATTAACATACTAACATAAGCTTGAAAATAATCCTAGCCTAATTATGCATGTCTATAAATATTGATAATCACCCAAACATGATTAATATGCAAACACACAAGCATGGTATTCATTATAGCAATTAGAAGCATAAGAACCATGAAATAAAAAGGGATTCAAAAATTATACCTAAAGTGAAGCTAGAATTTGATGAAGGATTATTTATTTGGAAATTTTCTGGATTGATTGAGAGAGAATTTGGGTATTTTATGATGTTTTTGTTTCATATTTTCAAGTGAAAAGTGTGATGAATTTATAGAATGGAAATAACAAATTTTCTCTTACATACTATGAGCATTAGCGCCAAAGCACAAGGTATTTGTGAGCACGTGCTTTGGGTCCTAATTTGGTTCAGCTTATTTTGAATTTTTTTTCCTTTTTAGATTTGGGGTAAAAAATTTACATATTAGGTTAGAACTTGGAGGTGTTCATCAACACCATTTTGCTTGTTCTTGATAACATTGGAAAGTTTGTGTAACATACTTTCTAAAGGTACCAACTTTAGGTCATTTTGTGCTATGATAAAAAAAAAAAGTTGTTCAATTAAAAAGTAGGGTGATTTAAATGGGAAGTTTTCAATGTTGATTTTTTCTCATCCTTGGTGGCATTTTCCAGCAATCAGGTGAACATCAAATAGAACTTTTTTGTTTTAGAGCATATAGAAACATGCCTAGTTTACTAAGTCCCAAATTTTTAGATCACCCATGGGTAATTTGTGACAAATTTTTGTGCAAAGTGGGCATCTCAATCTTTTCTTAAGCCATTTTCTATGAGTTTTGCATGATTTTTTCCATTTAAGAAAACCTTTACGTTTTGGCCTTTTGGATCTTTGTTTGACTCAAATGAATTGCCATTAGAAAGTTCATGATGCCCATTTTCTAACTCATCATATCATTCTAATGATGCCCATTTTCTAGCTCCTCATATCATTTTTTATAAGCCCAAAAATGTAGTAACAAACTCGAGTTTTTGTTTGAAATTTTACTTTTTGTATCTCTGTATTGTGGGTTCTCTTTGTTTGTGTGGAATTTTTGTGCTCCAAACCTATCAAACTGAAGTTTCTCATAAGGTATTTCCAAGAACACCTCATTTGCATCAAACCGGTGGCAATATAAGTGATAGGCCAAGAATGTATTGACCCCTTGTGATATATTAATTGATTAATTAGTCAAGTTTATTAATTAAGCAAATTAACGTGCAAAATGTGTGGTAGCACAAAAAAATCACCAATTATCTAAAGTATGCAGCGGAAAATAAATTGATACGGTGATTTGTTTATGAATGGGGAAAACCTACACAGCAAAAACCCCACTCGGTGATTTTAAAGTCACCACTCTCGAGAATCCACTATTATTAAAACAAGCGGTTACAAGTAAAGGAATCCTAGTACCTTATACCAACCTATAGTTGAACCCTTACCTCAATACCCAAATGGACTTATTTTGTAGTGACAATCTCTCATTTTCAATGCACGGCTCCCAGTACGTGACTAACCAATTGCGCGGATCCCAGTACGCGACTTAATCACCAACTTGAGAAGAATGTTGGCTGCAAAGTTCTTCAATTCATCATATGATGAAGATCATGAAGTTGCTTGGTCATAAAACCCTATGGTATAAAAACACAGTAGCTTCTTGAAGAGAAAGAAGAACTAGGGCAAACTAGGTTTCTAGTTAAATTTTTCTTCACACTTGTGAAATTGTGCTCTTGTGCAACTGTGCATCACCTTTTACAACCCTTAAAAAAATCTTTATATATGTTTAGGGTTGTGAGAAAAGAAAGCCTAAATATATATATACAGATTGGATGAAAATCTGAATTTCATAAATCTCGATAGATACCCTAGCTGTCGAGCCTCAGGCTGAAACAACTCTTTTAAACCTCGACAAATACTAGCTGTCGAGCTTTAATGAACAACATTTTTTCACTTGATTCTTGGACAGACTTGTATGGTTTTAACACTTGAACTTGAAACTTTGTTTCTTGAAGCATTAAACACATCCTAGATCTACCCAATTACAAGTAAAGTGTGTTTTGTCAAAGTATTAGCCAAATACATAAAATAGCGACATATGTTCCTAACATTGAATCACATATGTCCTAACAATCTCCCCTTTTGGCAATCCGTGACAAAACCACAACAAACAAATTAACATATAAGAGAAGTCATAAATCACTCAACTCATATTCACTTGTTGAATACAAAAAGAATCTATCCTAACACAAATTCTTGAAAAACTTTGCATGAAGAGAGTTCATAGCAAGAACACTTTGACAACCTGTATTTTTGAAACACTTTAAACAAAACTCATCAAGGCATCTTAGTGTGAACCAGAAATAAAAGATTGCATACAATATAAAAGAATCATGTGCATAAAGAGAGAAAAGAAATAACACATGTAAAGGTAGGTGAAAGAAAGTAATAGCAACCTCAATATATATATATATATATATATATCAACATAAGTACAAGGTTTGCTATCATAATATGATCACAAGATCCAAGGTACATGAACAAAGTATCTAAAATAGAGAGAAAAGAAAAAGATACATAAAATCCTTACTGCATTCCTAAAAAATATGAACACTCCCCTAACAAAAATTTCTTATACTAATCCTCCCCCTATGAGTAAGACTACTCGCATATCTAAAACTACTTCCCCTTTTTGTCACGAGTGACAAATGATAAGTATATCAAGTAGACATCTTGTCATCACTTGGTGAGCTAGCATTCCCATCCTTATCATCATCATTATCGTCGGATGCCTCGGGAGGAGGAGAGGGAGACCCTACGAAGCCACCAAGGTGAGTCTATCGTTTAGCAATACAGCCGACATGGGTGTTCACTTGACACAACTCATCACTAAAAGTGTCAAGGCAAGCATCTATGCACTGAAATTGTGCCATGATCGCATCAAGAGTCACACCACCCGTAGAAGAAGAGGGAGCGGAGGTGGATGGAGTTGGAGAAATGGGAGTAGTTACCGTCCTGGACTGCCTCAAACGTAGTTGCGCCTCGTTTCATTTAACGGTAACGGCATCTATGGCACACATGACATGGAAGTGGTCGGAAACGGGAAAGGGAACAGAAAAATGTCGTAGAATCCTCGTGATAGTCGAAGGGAAGATGAGCTTATCACGGGTCGCCGTATCTCTATATATGTCTATGAGTGAAAGAATAAAATGAGAGGGAAAATCTATAGTAAGATGCTCTAATAGGGAAAGCAAAAATCAAGCACGGGGCTCGGTAATGGAGTTATAATAAGATAAAGGATGTAAAACAAAAGTCATAACCATGTTCATGAACCTAAGTCCTTTAGCAAAAGCTGAACAAGGAGTGAACTAACAATCACCTCAATCAGAGGGACGCTCACAAAAAGTAGATATAAGCTCGTCTTTAGACACAGTTTTAAGACGCTCATAACCAGGGTAGTCAAGATGCGCTACCCTGGGGACATGGAGCACATCAGATACAATACCCGAAGTGACCACGATGCGTGTACCTTGAACACGAGTGACAAAAAAAGGCATTGGATAATCGAATCCATGCATGTTAGAGTAGAACTCTTGAACTCAATCATGCATGACTTAGCGTTCCAAATGAACGCCTCATCGAGAAAAGTTCTTCGAAAAGTCTTGTCGGGCTTTATCATCACGGAACCGAATATGTGAGGGAGTAAGATCAAAAGAAGTGGATGCCCCAGAACAAAGTAGGTTCCGGGATGGAATTGATTTTCGTTTAGGTGCCATAAAGCAACTAACCTAAAGAAGGAGGGAGAGAGAGGGAGAAACAATCAGAAAAGTATCAATACAGTCAATATATAAGAATATAGAGAATGTAAAGTACGTGTGCATGAAAATGCATGAGCATGTGATATGCAATAGTAAAAAACATCATAGGCTCTGCCTAATCCAATCCTACCAGCATACATTCATTTCAACAAAGTAAACACACATATAAAATGCATGAAGCAGTGTTTTAATGTACATGTGATGCAATGAATGATGTTTTAAGATCAAGATCAAATATACAAAACCCATCCCAAAATATTGCAAAGACCTCTTTGATTTGGAAAAACCCCAAGTTTTTCAACAAACCCCAAAAGTTATCAACAAAGTAAACACACATATAAAATGCATGAAGCAGTGTTTTAATGTACATGTGATGCAATGCATGATGTTTTAAGATCAAGATCAAATATACAAAGCCCATCCCAAAATATTGCAAAGACCTCTTTGATTTGGAAAAACCCCAAGTTTTTCAACAAACCCCAAAAGTTAGGTCACAAAAGATGAAATGCATGAAGAAATGAATAAGAAAGAGTCTTACCAGAGAAAGAATTGATCTTGAGACCGAAGAACACTTGAGAAAGAGGTTTGGAGTGAGTGAGAGAGGTTTGGTAGGTGAAAAGACATGAAGCAGTAGAGAGAGATCGAGGAAATGAGATCTGAAATTGCGCAAACCCTATGTATAGAATCTCTTAAATCTAGATAGATCGAGAGGTGTCGAGGTTCATAAATCTTGACAGATGCATCTATCGAGAAGCTGTCCATAGGTGTCCACAGCAAAAACAAGCTTCATGGATCGATGAGCTATCGAGGAGACAGAAACTTTCTCGATGGATCAAGGAGCTATTGAGAAGCTATCGAGATTGCGATAAAAAGAAGCTGAAAAGCTCGATAGATAAGCTAGGTATTGAGAGGTGTTGAGGAGCTGTCGAGATTGCTTAAAAATAGTTTTTCAAAAAGAGAAAAATGCAAATATGAATGCAATTAAACATGCAACTCAACCAAGGACCTAAACAACATTTTAATCTCTCAAAAACATCTCTCAATCAAGAAAAATGCAAGCACATAGATCCCAAAACTCACACACACACTAAACAAGTCTAACCAATTTTATATTTTAAAAACAAGTTAAGACAGTTTAGTGAGTATACATTAACATATGTATTCCTTGTGATGGCTAAATTACAAATTACTTGCACATGTATCAAAAGTAGTAAAGAATATTGCTTGTCATGTGTGAAAAACATCGCAAGATTGCATAAGTGTCTACATGTTATGACGATTTGAGATATGAGAAAATCACTTTAACTTGCACACAATCATAACTGTTTGATGGAGACTATCACCTTCGAGGTACATCCTATAACTCCCACATCTCTTAGAAAATACGTTTGCAATAATTTATAAAGCATTTTGATCTTTTTGCTTTTATATTTTTTTCTTTGCATATTTTTCTTTTAAGTAAATTATGCATGGGCATATAAGAGAGAGAGAGAGAGAGAGAGAGAAAATACCCAATTATGTTAAGTTTTTGATATTATGCTGAAGCATACAAATGCCATTTCAAGATTGGCGGGCAACAGTGGTGAGATGATTATTTATGTCTTTCTCTCAGGATTTTCTAGTCCTTCCCATCAAAGAGAGTGATACGAGTGTTAAGTACAAGAGATCACTTACCCTTACTCATCACATGCACGAGCCACAAAACTCACTTGCTTAGTTATGCATAGAGATGCTCATCTAAGTTACAAAAGATACAAAATTTAGAAAACTTTATTTCAATGGTCATCCAAGGTATACAAACACACACTGTTTTTGTATTTTTTAATTATTTTATTTTATTTTTATATGAAAAACAAAATAAAACAAAACTGAAAAATAACCAAATAAAAACATGTTAAACAAGATAAAGCAATGCATAAAACGAGATTGACTCAAAACATAAAAACAAAATAGATAAGTAATGCAAAACCAAAAACAAGAAGGGGAGAGATAGAATAAGCAACAGAATCACTTGGAGCAATTTTCCTTCCACACCTTGGAAGAACCTTTTTGTTTAGAGAACCCTTGATTCGACAGTGAAGGGGAAGAGTTAAAACTGTTCAAGTTCGAAAGGAACATGAGGGCTTTGAAAAGATGTCCAAGAGGAGCAAAAGAGGATGGAAGATGATTTTGATCTCCCGATGCAATCATGTTGTTGCTCTTTTAAGTGGCTAACCACTTATAACAATTAGGTCGAGTATGTCCAGTTGCGTCACAGTGATGACATAAATGTTACTTTTTCTGCTTAGGCTTTTGAGAGTTTCCCTTCTTAGCTTTAGGGTTTTTAATCTCTTTCTTATCAAGCTTAGAGGGTGCTCCTAAGATAGATTTACCTTTATCTATGTTCTCACTAGCTAATTCATTCTTAACATTATTGTTATCAGTTTCAACATTATTAGCAGGAGGAACAAAAATTGTAGTACCAGTAGAAGCAATACTAGGAGAAGAGAAATTATACCCTAAATCGGTTCGATCGGAAGCAGATTTCTGAAAACTGAGCATCTCATTGAGCTTAGCGCTTGAAGTCCTTTCCAACTGAGATTTGACTTGGAACAATTCTACCTCAAGCTTCTTAGCCTTCTCAATTGAGAAATTATTCTCAAATCTCAGTGATCCAATAGTCTGATTGGCTTCATCAAACTTTGTAGAGATTTCTTCTCGCTCAAGCTCCACATCACTAAGCTTCTTGGTGGCTAACCTATACAACTTCTCATGCTTTTCTAAGACCTTATATAACTTTGCATAGACTGTGTGGATGTCATCTTGTTCATCCATCTTCTCAAACTTAGATTCCACCAATTTCTTTTCTTCATCCACATCTTTAACAATCCCCTTAGTAGGATTTACAGTGACAGTGAAGGCATTTAGGATTCCATCATCCTCATTATTAGAATCATCCTCAGGCTCAGTGTCATTCAATGAAGCAGCAAGTGCCTTGCTCTTCCCAATGGTCTTGAGATACGTAGGGCATTCTTGTTTCATATGACCGAAACCTTGACTCGAAGCACTTTGGTCTTGAGGGAATAGTGTATTGATTGCCATCTCTAGCATCCTTCTTCCCTTTGTCTTGGCTCTTCTTATACTAAGAAGAACTCAATTGTCTATGGTCCTTGTCGAAGCCCTTTGCATTGGCATTCTTCATAAACTTCTTGAATTGCCTAGTGATGTAGGACTTCATCTTAGAATATTCATCATCAAAAGACTTATCAGTATCACGGCTCTTGGTCTTCAATGACATGTTCTTGCTCTTGCTCGATTTCCCAATCCTTGTCAAACCCAACTCATAGGTCTGCAGATTTCCAACCAACTCTGTTAAAGGAATCTTGTCAATATTCTTTGATTCCTCAATCATAGTGATCTTGGCATGAAATCTCTTGGATAGAGATCTAAGCACCTTTCTCACAATCTTAGGTTCATAAATAGTTTCCCCAAGATTAAAGGCTGAGTTCACTATGTCCTTAAGCTTGGCATAGAACTCATCGAATGACTCATCCTCCTCCATCTTGATCTCTTCAAAGCTTGTAGTGAGCCTCTAAAGTTTTGAATCCTTGATAGCCTTGGTTCCTTTATAGGTTGTCTGGAGAATGGTCCATGCTTCCTTAGCAGTTTCAGTAGAGGATATCTTCTTGAACTCCTCATTTATGACTGCATTGAATAAAGCATTCAATGCCCTACTATTGAAGTTTGCCGCCTTGATCTTAGCATCATCCCATTTGGCCAGCTCTTCCGTAGGCTTGGTCCAGCCTACCTCTACAGCTTGCTACACTTTCTCATCTAAAGACTGTAAGAAAACTCTCATGTGTACTTTCCAGTATGCATAATTAGTGCCATTAAATAATGGAGGTATAATAAGAGACTGTCCTCTGTCCATGACAAACTGAGGTCAATAGATCACAGACAAAGAGTAAAACCTAATCAAAGTGTGTCTACTCTGATACCACTTGATAGGCTAAGAATATATTGACCTCTTGTGATATATTAATTGATTAATTAGCCAAGTTTATTAATTAATCAAATTAACATACAAAATGTGTGGTAGCACAAACAAATCACCAATTATCTAAAGTATGCAGCAAAAAATAAATTAACTCGGTGATTTGTTTACGACTAAGGAAAACCTACACGGCAAAAACCCTACCTGGTGATTTTAAGGTCACCACTCCCAAGAATTCACTATTATCAAAACAAGCGGTTACAAGTAAAGGAATCCCAGTATCTTATACCAACCTACAGTTGAACTCTTACTCCAATACCTAATTGGACTTGTTCTGTATTGACAATGTCTCATTTTCAATGCACGGCTCCTAGTACGTGACTAACCAGTTGTGAGGATCCCAGTACACGACTTAATCACCAACTTGAAAAGGATGTTGGCTGCAAAGCTCTTCAATTTATCACACGATGAAGATCATGAAGTTGTTTGGTCACAAAACCTTACGGTGTAAAAACACAGCAGCTTCTTGAAAAGAAAGAAGAACTAGGGCAAACTAAATTTCCGGTTACACTTTTCTTCACACTTGTGGAATTGTGCTCTTGTGCGTCACCTTTTACGACTCTTAAAACAATCATTATATATGTTTAGAGTTGTGAGAAAAGAAAGCCCAAACATATATTCATGGATTGGACAAAAATCAAAACTTCATAAATCTCAACAGATACTCTAGCTATCGAGCCTTCGGTTGAAACAACTCTTTTAAACCTCGACAGATACTAGCTGTCGAAATTTGGACAGACTTGCATGGTTTCAACACTTAAATTTGAAATCTTGTTTCTTGAAGCATTAAACACATTCTAAATCTACTAAATTACAAGTAAAATGTGTTTTGTTAAAGAATTATCCAATTACATAAAATAGTGATATATGTTCCTAATATTGAATCACATATGTCCTAACAATAAGCAACACAAAGAAGTTAGGAAAGAGAGGAAAAAAATTAATTGTTACTTTTTAAAAGTGAGATAAATAAATATATAAACAAATAAATAAAACCATAATAGGATCTCACATTATCTACGTAATAATTTATTCACCTTCATAATTGTGTATAAGCAATAAAATAGTGTATACTTACATAATAATATAAATTTACATAAGTTATACTTGGTGTCTATCTTTAAAAAAATAAAAATAAAAATAAAAATCAATAAATAAACAATATATAGCGAATCTTACATGAATAAATCACTCATAAATATTTTTATATTTCATATTGGCAACAAATATATTTTATATATGTACAAAGTTTGGCTAGCTATAAACTTGGTTGTAGTGATCTTAAGCTTCTCCACTAGTTTTTTTTCTTTTAAAAAGAGGTGATGGGTTTGGGGGAGAAAAAAAAAATAAAAACTAAATAAAAACTAGCTTGTAATTCACTCAAGCCTTTTTGCTTAAATATGAGATAAAGAGCAATACTTGAAGTTAAAACTCTCTAATGGTTTGTTTGGATGGTTTGGATTTGAATTTGGATTTGGATTTGAGGGAATCCAAATCCAAATCTTTTTGTTTGGATAAGTTAAAAGAGTTGGATTTGGATTTGGCCCAAATCCATCTTGGATTTCAGGAGTCCAAATCTATGGATTTGAAATCCTCTCATAAACACAATAATTTAGAAATCCTACCCTCTATTCTCGGTACTTCATCGGCTCCAGCAACTGTCATGCTCTCTCTTCCTCTGTTTCCAGTACTTCTTTCTCTCTTTCTTGTAGCAAGGTTTGTCTCTCTCAACTCTTTTCTTCCTCTTTATTCGCTCTATCTTTCTTTCTACTAAATCTGAATCATAAAGGCTCTGGGGTTTTCTGTGGGTTTCATTTTTTTTTGGGTTGGTTTGGGTTTCCTTTGATTTATGTGTGGGTTTTGTCTGGGTTTCGTTTGATTGTTTGTGTGTTTCGTTTCATAGTATTTTCAATTATTTGTTTTGGGTTTGTCTTTATTTTCTATTTCTACTTTCATTTGTGGGTTTGTAGTACAAATTATGTGTTTGATGAAATGCTTCTATGGAAATTCATCTGAAATTGCTTCTTGAAACAAACCCACGTGCTTATGGATAAGAAAGATACTAACCATTTGTTATTTAAAGGATGCAGCTTAGTGTGTTTTAATTATTTGCAATTGTCATAATGTGCATGGATAAGAAAGATACTAACCATTTGTTATTTAAAGGCTGCAGCTTAGTGTGTTTTAATTATTTGCAATTGTCATAATGTGCATGGATAAGAAAGCTTTTAAACCCCTGACTTACAGAATAGCTGCAGCTATCGATGTATACCATTATTGTGATGTGCATGTAAGAACCACCTCATATTTATTTGTCTGGTTTAGGCAGTGAATAACCGAAGTTATGCGCATTTGGCAGTACTGTTAATTTATAATTTTTTGATTTGTGCGAATGTTGACCCTGGTTTACTTGAGATCAAGACAGAAGGCTAAGAACACATGCTATCTATCTATATTTTCACTATGTTCTAAGGAATATACCTGAATCCTGAAGAACTAAATTGATTTTTAGGACACTCATAAAAAAAATCTACAACAGGGAAGAAATTAATCCATCATTGATGTTCAAGTGATTTGTATGGAAAAACGTAATGAAAACATAATACTATTTTTCTTCCCATTTCTATTTGTATGGGAATACTGTGTTTTTTTCCTTTTTTGTTGCTAATCTAACATTTTATAGGATGTTGACAGATTTGATACCAAGGTCCAAATACCAATACCAGATTTGAAAACGTAATAGAAATGGGAAGAAAAGATAAGCAACCTCAATCTATCCGGATCACAATCTCAATCTCAATCACAATTACATTCGAGACAATATATTCAATGGAATACGGAAATGGACAAAGCATTAGCAAGTATTTTATATGATCAATTAGCTCAAGGAAATAGGGAGGATGGATACTGGAAAGAGGTGGCATACCAAGCTCCTGTGGAGTACATAAATGCTCAATTGATTTTCAATTTGACAAAGGACAATGTTAAGAATAGACTAAAGGCGTGGAAGCTACATTTTGCTATAATTACTGATATAAAAAATTAAAGCTACATCGGTTAGTTAGGTTTTTATTTATATTATTTATTTTTAAGGCTTCTAAGAAAAGATTTATGCTCAAATTTATTACCGTACAATCTCAAATGAAAATTTTAACTTTTCAAGGTTACTAATACTCTTAAAAAAAATTTAGGGAGAAATTTGTTTCAGTAAAATGACGTGTCAATGCTCCTCTTAGTTAAATTTTTTATCACTTCCAGAATTATATATTTCAATAACTCAATGGTACGATGCTCTTCTTTGTTTTTGTTTTTGTTTTGTTTTTTTTTTTTTTTTTTTTCATCCTCAAAGAAATTGCTATAATTTAAAAGCAAAAATTTCACGCCCCGCATTTATTTCTCTTGCCTTGCCTTGTATTGTATCCCTTACCAGCTAAAAATTAAGGAGTTGGTGTAGGCTTGGGCTGAATTGTTTGAACTTTTAGGTCCATTGTATGATTGGGTTGGTGCGCTTGGTTTTTATAATTTTTTTTAAAAAAAATAATTAAAGCATCATGATAATGAATGCTCTTAGAATATTGATTAACAATCTATTTTAAGAAAGTTTTTAATATCACTTTTTATGAGAAATAAAAAAAACTGTTAAAAATATTAATTGTTTTTTTTTTTTTTCCTATAAAAACTTTTTTGAAATGGATTATTAACTAATACCCTAAGGGCATTCGTTAGCATTACCCATAATTAAATTATAGTAATGTTGATTTCATTTATTAGTTTATTAGTTAATCTATATATTAGTTCTCATGGTGGTTTAGTCACCTACAACCATAATAAAATTACTAATTCTATGTTGCACAGGAATATTTTGTTATAATGTAACAAACAGTCTCTACCCAATTGTCTCTAAGTCACTAAGGCTGTAGAAGTTTAGTCCCTTCTTCGAAGGAGAGTTTTTCCTAGTTTTGTGTCCTTTAGGAGTATCAAGCATAATCTTAAAGCTAGTGGTATATTTTTTGTGGGGGGGTTTTACGTGGGAAACAACAATTTCTTTACTCTCCTTCACGTAGGTGCATGCAATATATTTTGTTTGTTTCGTGATGGAGCAGTTAACAAAGAGTTGGAACAATATGTCTCTGTCGAAAAAAGAACAAATCGACTTTATCCCTTCCTGAAGACCATAGGAAGGAGAGTTCGTTATTGCAGAAAAATTCTTTTAACTTCCCGTTTTCTTCAAATGGAGGCGGTTACAAGAACTTTCAAACAATTGTGGAGGACTGGCGATGGAATTAAAAATCCGAAATCAGGGCAATAACTTGGTCCTATTTGTGTTCAATAGTCTAGTGGAAGTGGACAAAATTCTGAAGAGTCAACCGTGGAGTTTGGATAAACACTTGATTGTTATGCAGCGCTATGCGAACAATGTTCCAGTTAAGGACCTTGCTTTTGATAAAGTCCCTTTCTGGGTCCAGGTGCATGACATTCCAATTAGCTTTCAAACAAGAAGGTGGCAGAGAAGCTACGTGAAACAGTGGGAAAAATTCAGAGATCAAATGGAGCAACGGATGACGACGAGGTTACTTTTTTTTCGGGTAAGAGTGGTGGTTGACGTAACAAGTTCTTTGTGCAGAGGTAGGGTAATCACACTACCAAATGGGAATAAACATTGGATAAAGTTCAAGTATTGAACACTTGCCAAGTATATGTAACTGGTGTGGATGTTTGGATCATGACGACAGGGATTGTAATTTATGGATTCAGAGCAATAGATTGCTGAAGACAGACCAGCAACAATTTGGTTTTCCTTCAAGCACCTCCATACATATCATCTGGAAGGGATGTGATTTACATTTCGGGATATTACGAGGAGAAAAGTAGCAGGCTAGGGAGAAGAAAAGCCGAGCTGGCTGCTCATATGGCGGCGAGGGCGGTTTCAGTTGCACCACCATCAGGTCTGGCGGAATTCGAGAGAGAAGCGAAGAGATGGGGGAAAGCATTAATTCCATTTCCTTGGAATTGAATGTGAAAGTCAATGAGGAGAGGGAGTACGTTACTGATGTTTTCAGTAGGACAACACTCAAATCCGAGCTGTAAGCCGAATTTAATGCAACATAATGATTCAGCCTTTGCCTTAAGTTCTGTCTTGGTTCAGAATTAGAATACATCTAGCTCAGAAAAGGAAATAACAGATAAGGAAAAAGATACTTCCATGATCATGGGAAATAAAGGATGGAGACTCACACTTTAATGCAAATTCAATTCCCTCATCAATTAATCAATGCATCGTCAAAGGAAAAAACCTAGCCGCCTCATCTCATGTAACGATGGTACACATTTTTTACGGTCATGATGTTGATCAATCTCCTCAATCACGGCTGGGATCTCAAGGCACCAAATAGTCTCAGAACATGGAAGCGCTTACTGAGACAGTGCAGGCCAGGTGTGCCTAAAACTCAATCCGACCAAAGAGAAACGAGAAAGTCAAGCTTCAATTCAGTAGATGGCACAGACCCCTAATAAACGTATTCAAGTTCCTCACGAATCTGAAAATTTCACAAGTGCAATGATGGAGGCTACTGTGTAGCCCTTCCAGGAGCCATGAGTCTTTTGGTGTGAAACTGTCATGGACTTGGGAACCAAGTGATAGAGAGAGAGCTTGGAGATTTTTCCCGGGCAAAAGATCCATTGTTCTGTTCATTGCCGAAACATGGACGGATGAAGCTAGGATAAAAATTATTTAACGGAGTTTGAAATTTGATCACATGTTCAATGTCCCACAGGTTAAAAGAGGAGGGGGGGTTTGTACTGTTTTGGAAGGATTTGTTGAATTTGTGGGTGAAAACATCTTCAAAAATCATATTGATTGTATTGTAGGAGGGGGTATTGAGGGAGCTTGGAGATTCACAAGTTTTTATGGTGAGCTATAACACACAAATGCCATGAATTGTGGGAATTACTCTTGCAACTACATTCTCAATTTAACCTTCCTTGGCTATGTGCTGGGGATTTCAAAGAATTTTGAGGGGGATAGAGAGTAAGGAGGTTCAAATCGAAGTCATGTTCAAATGCAATTGTTTAGAGATACCATGGATAAATGTGGTTTCATAGATATGGGGTTTAAAGGCAATCCATTTACATGGGAAAAATATTTTAGAGATGGTCAAATCATATGGAGAGTCTGGATAGAAGTTTGGCAAAAAATGAGTGGGCTATTGAGATTTGGCGGATCAACAATGCATCATTTAACTTGTAGTACATCGGATCATTGCCTTTACTCATTATACTCGAAATGGTGGAACCAGCCAATCCCCAGAAGCCTTTTTGCTTTGAAGAGATGTGGTTGGCTGAGAAGGGTTGTTCAGACAACAGTAAAACAAGAGTGGAATAAGCAATGCAGCAGGAATATTGCTTTAGGTATTGAAGCATTGGAGTAGTAAGAATTTTGGGAGTGTACGAAAGGAATGAAATTAAAGCAAAAACTTTTGGTTCAAGTTGAATTGGAGGCCCTTACAATTGGAATTAATTTTCGGGCTAGAGGTTTAAGGAATGAGGTGAATGAATTACTAGATAAAGAGACAAGGATGTGGTTTCAGAGATCGCGAGCACTATGGGCTACTCATGGCAAAAAAATTCAAAATACTTTCATAGCGAGGCCACCTAAAGACATAGGAAAATAAAATCGAAGGAATAAGGAATGCATCAGGCATATAGTGCCTAGACCCTAAGCAGGATTGCTATGGAGATGCTGAATTTTTTCAGCAACTTATTTTCCTTAACCTATGCTGTCAACCCGAGTTAGCTTTGGAGACAGTTCAGTGTTTAGTCATCGAGGATATGAACAAGGAGTTGCTAGTAGAGTTTACTGAGAATGAAGTCAAGGAGGCCCTCAATCAAATTGCACCACTCAAAGCACCTGGTCTTGATGGCATGCCACCCCTGTTTTATCAACATTATTGAGATTTGGTTAGTAAGGATATCACAACATCTATCTTATCTTTCTTAAATTCAACCACACGACTAGAGCACCTAAATCATACCTTTATCACATTGATTCCCAAGGTTAAAAATCTAGAACTGGTTTCTGAATTTCGTCCCATGAATTTATGTAATGTGTTGTATAGGATTTTTTCAAAGTTGTTAGCAAACAAACTAAAGAAAATTCTGCCCCACATTAATACTAAACACCAAAGTGCATTCATAAAAGATCATCTTATTTATGATATATCCTAATTGCCTTTGAGTCCCTTCACAGTATGCATAACCATATATCCACCAAGGAGGGTTATATGACCATTAAGCTTGTCATGAGCAAGGCTACAATAGAGTAAAGTGGTCTTTTTTGGAGTGCATGATGAAAAATTAGGTTTTAATGAAAGATGATCACCCTCATGATGCTTTGTGTGTCTAGTGTCTCATACTTTATTCTCATCATGGTGCTCCACAAGGATTTATAAGGCCATTTAGAGGGATCAGACAATGGGACCTTCTATCCCCTTTTTTATTTCTCTTATGCACAGAAGGGCTCCATGGTTTACTTACTCTATCAGCCTCTAAAGGAGACATTCATGGCTTTTCCCTATCTAGGAGAAGTCCCCCACTAACCCACCTTTTATTTGCAGATGATAGTTTCTTTTTCGTAGGTCTAATACTGAGGATTGCCAAAAAAAATATTGGAAATTTCACAAACTTATGAATTGAGCTCAAGTCAACAAATAAATAAGGCAAAAACCACAATCTTTTTTAGTCACTCAACTTCCAAAGAACGGATGATGATGATTAAAAACACTTGGGGGTGGAGGAGGAAATAAGGAGCTATGAGAAGTACTTCGGCTTGCCATCTCTAGTGGGAAGAATAAGAAAGCAAGCTTCAACTATATTAAGGAGCAAGTCTAAAGGAAATTACAAGGGTGGGAGAGAACAACTACTCTCTCAAGCAGGTAGGGAAATCCTCATTAAAGTGGTGGTCCAAGTCATTCCTACATATACTATGAATTATTTCAAATTTCCTATTGGCTTGTGCAATGAATCGGAGGGGCTCATACAGAAGTTTTGGTGGGGACAAAGAGGAGACCGAAGAAAATACATTAGTTTCGATGGGAAGAATTATGTAAGCCAAAGAGTGAAGGGGAATGGGCTTCAAAGACCTAGCATTATTCAATGACGCGCTCCTAACAAAACAAGCTTGGA
>NW_027070240.1:0-3014 GCF_002906115.3 Quercus suber
AGACAAACATCAGACATTGAAAAAAAAAAAAAAGAAGTAAAACTCAGCTTCATCAAGGTGAACTAAGCCATTGGAAAACTCTTCCAAACCTCAAAATAACACAAACCCAACAACTAGAATTGAAATCTCAAATTAAAATTAACCAATGCAATAATAAGACAGGCCCATTAACCAAAATTGAAAACTTCATCAAAAATAGCCAAAGGAAAACTCTTCCAAACCTCAAAATAACACAAACTCAACAACTATAATTGAAAACCCAAATCAAAATTAACTAAAGCAATACTAAGACACACCCATTAACCAAAATTGAAACGTTAGTAGAAATAGACACAGGAAAACTCTAACAAAGCTTACAATAACACAAACTCAACAGCTAGAATTGAAAACCCAAATAAAAACAAACCAAAGTAATAATAACACAGGCCCAATAACAAAAATTGATACCTAGATCATAATCAACAAAGAAAAACTCTACCAAACCTCAAAATAACATAAACCCAACAACTAGAATTGAAAACCTATAATGAGATTCAGCCAATACATACCAACAAATTTTCTTAGTGCTAGCCATCCAATCTACAAAAACAGAGCGAGATAGAGAATTCAAAGAGCTGGATTTGTCTATTTCATCTAATCTGAGTGAAAGAGAAGGAAAGAAAGAGAGAAAGAGAAGAACAGAGAGGGAGAGAGAGAACGGTAGGAGTGAAGAGTTTTTGGCGGGAGTTCAAGAGTCAAAAAGACAGAAACAAGGGAAAGAAAAAGAAATAAACGGAGAAGAAAACGGCAATTTCATTGTTAAGTAAGTGGATAGGTGTTTCAATTTTAAAAGGGGTACCTCAATTACTATATCTAAGTTTTGCCCCTCACAAAGTGCCATTTACATAATATTTTCTTTAAAAAATTCAATAATAGGAATGGTAAAAAACATGATCCTACCAAAAATACCAAAAATACATACAAAACAATTTTCATGGGAGGATTTATTTTTAAAGAATATGAAGAGAATAGCAGAAAATGCATTAAATGGGATCCTACGAAACATGTTTGTTAATCATTTCAAAATATACTCATCATTTACATGAAATAATAATAATACACCATATTATTTACATTAAAAAAATAATACATATTAACTTCAAAGTTCATTGCAACATGTGAACTGCTGGGGTATTACAACAATAAGCAACATTAATACAACAATTGATTGGGATTACATTTCATGCGTGCTTTGTGGAAGGAAGGTCAAATCACAATCAGGATCATTTTGGTGTGCAAAATGTGAAACAAAAACAAATCTCCCTATCCCAAGTTTAGAGGTACTCACATTAACTAAATACTCTCCAGATATTTATAATATATTCATCAGAAAATTCTTGTATGAGATGGCTCATGAGACTTATGTCTCAATCACATGTGGGTCCCACAACTCCAAATATTTATAATATATTCATCAAAAAATTCTTGTATGAGATGGCTCATGAGACTTATGTCTCAATGACATGTGGGTCCCACACGCGTGGGACCCACATGTCATTGAGACATAGGTCTCATGAGATATTTTCTCATATTTATCTCACTATAACTACTATATATATAATTGCAAACTACTTCAGATACAGGACATAAATTAAAGCTTCAAATTGAAGTTTTGGATGCAACAAACAAAACAACTTTTGTGATATTTGATCGAGATGCTGAGAAAATTCTAAATAAATCTGCAAGAGATCTTGCTAAAAAAACAAACTGAGGTACAGCTTATTTAAATTATTAAATTATTGTAAAACTATTGATCATAATATATATTGGATTCCTCATATACATATTGATATTGGAGAAAAAATCTCACATTATTTGGAGAAAATTTTTGGAAAAAAATGCATTTTCCTACTTCATTTGAATGAATTTAATCTAAAGAATAATTTTGAAAATTATACAGTTGCTAAGATTTTTTATATAAAAGGTATGGAAGAAAAAAAATATATGAACACAATCTAATATGTTATATTAATTATTTCGCTACACTATTCCTAAATTAACAAAAAAATATAAAAACCTTTACAAAAAAACTGTCACATCACTAAAATTTAACATAAGTGCAAATACTTACGAAAAATCTTAACGACAACAAATCCGCAAGTTCAAACTTTGTAAAATCCAGTCAAGAATCTTCTAGTGCCAATGCATTAGTTATTAAATTAACACAAATGATACAATAAAAGGAAAAAGTGATGAAAACTCAAAAACTGAACAAATAGGGATGGGCCAAACTTCAAAAGTTGAAGATGAAGAAACAGATGATGATAACATACCCCTCAACCAACTTTACCCTCAACAAGCTTTACAAGTGTCACCATGCTGCAATAACAAAGCATTGAAGAAACCAACAAAAAAAAAAAAAAAATGATTTCATCAGGAAGCTCTTTATTACATCACATAATAAAGATCTATAATATGGAATAAATTAATATACTTTTATCAACTTTTATTATACAATATTACTCCTTTTTTTTTTTTTTTTTTTGCCTATTATTTGAACTGAATAATTAGAATGGATATGCATATGAAATCTACAATTGTTGTTTCCTATGATGAACTCATTAATAACAAAGTTTTATAACAAATATGTTATAATATACATACAACATTCTCCAAAATCAATTTACATAAAACATGACAACATTATTTGTGCATTGCATGGCAACATACTAGTTTAACAGTTGTCATTGTAGTCCATTAACTTTGAACAATTTTCTTTCTTTCTTTCTTTCTTTCTTTTTCTTTTCCTTTTCCTTTTTGCCCTTTTTATGAATGAACAATTGTCCTTTTAATATGCTAAGTTAAAAATAAATAAAAAATGGTTTAAATAAAATAATCTCTAAAATTGTTTTTAGTATTAAAAAAGTGAAACAACATCAATTTAAGGGAGTTAACAAAGAGTTTTTAACGGTAATGAACATAAGGACCAACGTTATCAAAGATAATGGATTAAATGAGAATTTTTATTTATTTTT
>NW_027070240.1:15948-22464 GCF_002906115.3 Quercus suber
AAAAAAAAAAAAAAAAAACCTTAACTTTACTAACCTGCACACCAGGAAATGGCTTCCCAACAGTCCCGGGCTTCCGCATAGCTTTTAAAGGATTTGATATTGACATGACAAACTAAAAACAACAAACCATTAAACATCTGCTGACTAGACATAGTATATACTCTCCTCCATAAAGTTAATAGATAGCCTGAAAAAAGAGAGACTTAAACTAGAATTCATTTACTTCAGTCATGCCATATCGTTCCAAAAGGCGGTGCCCAGTGATGGTTTCCCATTGTTGCATGACAGGTAGAGGGAGTGCCGAGGAACCACACATCTGGGAAAGGAAAAACAAAAAAACAAAAAAAAAAAAAAAGAGGAAATAAAAGTAGCTTTATCTGCTGTCAATGGATTAAAACAAAAAGAATATAGATGACAATCCACAATATAAGCAAAAGCTGCAAAATCTAAAATATTTTACAGTGTAGAAAATGCCCCTTTCTACTTACCATAAGTCGCAACTCTCTTGCTGCTGAGGCAGAAGCAACTTGTAACTCTGTATCCATTGCTTCATAACCTTGTATCAGTCGAGTATACATAGTTGGAACCTACATATTACAAATTAATTCATTGCATCAACTCTCAACTTTGACCATTCTACTAAAACACTATAAACACTCTATATTAGGAATAAGTACCTTATAATAAAAAAAGTGTGCATTAGAACCTAACTAAGATTCACTATTTCTGTCTTTAAGTATTACCCTATGACAAGATAAAGCAGAATAGTAGGCCCACTCTTGACTCTGTATGAACCAAAGAAAATTGAAATCGACATAATCCACGGCATAGTCCGCTAAGTTAATGTGGTGGTACAAGAACATAAATTTGCAATTTCAAGAGGTACATAAAAGAGTCCAACCAGGTAATATTCTAAGTGACTGAAGGATATAAAACAAAATAACCATCAAGCAGTGGGTAACTAATATACAGAATACAATGCACCATACTCTAACAAGATTAGAGTACACAAAAATAGTATAGGTACCATAAAAAGTGTCCATTCACATAAACAAGCTTAAGATGAAGACCAAACTTACTCCTGTAAATACAGTTATAGCATCTTCAGCCCTAGTCCCATCAACTGGATATGACTCACGCCATCTCTGCCAGATTCCACTTACACTAAATTTTGGCATAAACTCAACCTTCAATAACACAATGAAAGATATTAAAACCAAAAGTGGTAAAAGAAAAGGGAACTTTAAGAGTTAAGCTGAACAAAAAGTAGAAAACATGAGCTTGAGGAAAGGAAAAAGGGATCAATCATTGGGTCTAATAGAAACATAAAGTAGATAGTAGAATATATTACCGTTGAACCCGCATAGAGAGGGGCTAGCAAAGCATTAAAAAGGCCATGAACATGTGTCTTATAAGTTAAGGATCACTGTAACACTGAATTTCCAAATCAAGTTGTATACAGCAGCTCACAAAAGTAGTCAAAAAAGACATACACTCAAGATGTAATCATATGAAGAACTATAAAAGTTTTGCAATCTAAATATGTAAAATATGATGGATATGATGTAATGGTAAGGAATGCAAAAATTGATCAGCCGATGTATACTCCCAAGCTTCTGTCAATGTTTGTACCTGAAATTGACCCAATAGTGCAGCAAATATCAATTTAAAAATCATTAAAAAAAAAATTAGATACTATATAAATAAGAAAATATTGCATAGTTTCAATTCAAGTAATTGCTCGATCAAGACGATTTTAGCATTGGTTGTTACCATGGAGTCTGACAGCAGGTAAAAAGAAATCAATGTTCAGAGTAAATGCTCGAAAGAACAGTTATCTACAAGAAGATTTTTTCTTGAAAATGATTTCTACATGCTGCATACCTGTGCAGTGATGCTTCTGTGAGTGTGAACAACTCCTTTAGGTTTACCTGTTGTACCACTTGTATATATAATTAATGCCGGATCCTCACCTGTAGATTGAGAAGGAAAAAAAAATGTCTTCTGTAAGTTTGAACAGCTACAATTTTTTATAATTTCTCAAAGTTTTATGGCCATCTTACTTGAGTTCTCAATACTCCCACGCAAAATTCCAAGTTCATCTATTTCTCCAGGATGTGAATGATCATGAGCATTTTTCAGTGAAGAAGTGCTAGGAACAGGTGGAATAATAGAAAACTGAGCAGCACATTTTGAAGCAACTTCTTGCAGTAACTCACGATGATCGTTGGTACTTAGTACCATGGAGATATCCTATAAAAAATAGTGGAAAGAGTTGGAAAAAAACAAGTCCAAACAAAAAAAAAAAGAATACAGAAAATTACAAATATATATATTACAAAATGAAGATGATGGATGCTGGCATGAATTACAACCTCCTTTCAGCACATATATTGCTATAAAGTTTAAGCAATCATAGTACCTCTAATTCACCTATAAAATAAGATGCCATCAGCTAGCATGACTATCTTCAAAAAGGGTAAAAATCATAATAGTGAACTCCATAAAATAAATTCTGAAGTCAAATGGCATCATATTATTGTTTCGGGGTTGGCAGTTGATACTAAAAAATGTTCTAGGTTTATAAATTTCACAAACACATGAAGTTTTAGTTCACTAATTTCCATTTGCAAATTCCAACAAAAGAATTAGGGAAGGAGCCTTAGAAGCACTTCTAACAATAAAAAAATATGAAAGAAATATGAATATTTGCAATTTAAAGGCAAAAGAGAATAAGCACTCAAGGACACACCGAATCATTCATCACATGTAAGAGCTCAGCCTCTGGGTAGCTGAGTGCTAGCGGAACTGCAACGCCTCCACTAAACCAAGTCCCTAATATTCCAGCAACAAACTCAGCTGAAGGTTTGGCCACAATTCCTATTCGAGCTCCACCAAGATGTCTTTGTTTACCCATGCCATCAATAGAAAGAGAAGGAATTTCATCTTTCCTTGCTTCACAAGGCTGAGTAACCACCCAATAATTATAAATGAGTACAAAATATTGCATGAATAAGGTAAAAAGTCTAATATTAATTTCTTTACAGGTATATTAAAAAGAATATAGCTGAAAAATCGATGAACCAAACTGGAAATTCTTACAGTAAATTTACTGATTAAGTGGTTGGTGTAACATAATAGCCACATTCTTATTGAACTTCCATACTTCTTCCCAACTTAATATAAAAGTCTCATGCACAAGAGTGGGGTATGCTATCTTTAAAGTTATAATAGTAAGTGAACTACTCACAGTTTTTATGTCACTGTTGTTTAACAAATTAGATATCTTCACTGCAGATGAAATGATTTGTATGTAACTATAACTTTGCTGATCAGCTCTAATAGCAACACTATTGGGGGCAGCAGACCCCTGCCGACCAACTGCTTTGACCACCTCCATAAATGTCCCAGAAGGTGACGCTGTAGAATGGAAGAAAAATCAGTGCAACATATTTCGTGAGATATAAGCATTCATGCATAACAAAGATGGTTCATCAAACCCATTAGCCCTTGCAACCGAATACCCCAGCACAAAACAAGGGCTTGTAATTTGTTTATGGGTGCCACATCAACATGTTTCTGTCATTAATCCCCTTTGATAATTCAACTTCATAGTGCTCATCTTATATATATATATATATATATATATATCAAATTCACTCATCTGCTAATGTGATTTTGACTTCACTAAAAAATACTAAGTGGAAACCTCAAAATACATATCTGGACCCTAGAGAGATCAAATTCCTCCGTTGTGTTTAATGATGGCAATCAAGGTCCAGAATGGTGTAACTAATAATCAGGCTGGATGCCTACACACCCCCCACTGAGCAGGCATCAGGTAAATCGCAAAATGTCTCAGCTACAAACCAGAGATTTCTGGGTTCATAGTTAGTCTAGGCACTCCCCCTTACTGCTGAGGCACCCTGGGTGGAGGTGGAGTCATCGCAATAATTGATAGTATACCATGAAACAGCACATTTCTGATTTCCTTATCACTATCTACTCTGATGGCTGTTCTTAATTGAATTGCACCTTCAAATGCAATGTAAAACAAAATGTTGCCATTCAATTATCCTGTCCATACTCCCATTCCCTCACCAATAACTTCATTTTAATCTAATAAAATTGTACATAACCAAAAATATTCTCTATCATTATCAAGAATTCAACCAAATTGAATTTTAAACAACAAAACCAACATAACAAAACCAGGAAAAAAAAAAAGAAAAAAAAAAGAGATAACATTTTGCTATATGTTTTTATTTTATAAGAAAAATGATTCACAACCACTCGCATTCTCAACATTCAATTCCAAACACAACAAACCACTTCCTAATTTAACTTTCTTTGACCACCAACATACACATACATATTCAAGTCTTTAACAACATCATATACATACACAAATTCAAGCATAGTTATCCAATCAGACCAGACCAGTCAGTCATTTCTTCAAGCACAAAGCATAACACCCAAAAAACACTTGCATTCCTTGCATTCATTTCAATGATTTTTCACTAACCCAAGTTTTCATTTTGATAATTACCCAAATAAAAGAACACTCACAGGAGTAAGACCGAGGTGCAGAGATACGACAACAAGAAGCTTGGCTCCTGATACGCCTTACAGAGAGAGCAAGACAACAACACAAAGTAGTTCCCAAACGCAAAGAAGTAAAAGGGGGCCTAAATAACTGGTAGTTGAAAGATTTATTTATTAATGAACAATTCATTGCTGAAGAAAGTAGTTGACTGTTAATAATGGGTGCTGAAAAATATAGGTTTGCGTGTGTGATTTGGTTGGGTTTCAATATTATTATGTGTGGTGTGTCATGTGACTGTTTCAAGTCGGTAGTTGGTGGTTTTTTTTGGCACAATCAATGAATGACAGACAGTATCAAAGTTGGGTTTGTGTGCTTAGTTCTTGATTGAAAGAAAGGATTAAGGGAAGCTTGACAGTAAAACAGAAAAGCAAAGGTGGTGGTGGGGTTTTAATGTTTTGTCATTTGTATGATTTTGACGGCTCTGTAAACAACAAAAAATGGTTCTACTTCACTAGGGAATTTTTTTGATATGGCACTCATGGAAAGGAATTTCAGGTTTTTTATTTTAAAATGTTTTTTTTTTAACATTATTTTGAAAAGTTTTTTTTTTTTACTTGCAATGTAAATTTAGATCGCAAATATAATGCAAACTTATAAAAACTCTCAATTTTTATATATTTTTTTTTAAATAAGAAATTTATCTTATAAGATTGTCTCATGATAGTAAATTACTCTCTTAATATTGAGAAAATTACATTATAAAGTTAAGTCCCACGTAAGGTGGTTTCATGAAGAATGTTCTTTACTAAAAGAGAATGGTTGCAGATGTTTTTCCTTTTTAACTTTTTCATTAAAATTTAAAAGAAGTTTCCACAAATTTTACAAACTTATGCCAAGATTTAATGGCTATTGTCTTAAAGAAGAGAGTCTAAGTTTTAATCCTCCTCCTTTTTTGAATGAATTTCATGCTTGATGGCAATGAGATTGAGAATTTGGGATCAATTCCAATAAATCCATAAAATCATTATTTGATTTACTTCGCTCTAAAATATGATTTAATTGTTTATATTTATTTGCATTTTACAAAATATTTTGACAATCATAAGTCATAATATATCTATTTGTGGAGGCATGTGATGAATTTTATTCGTAAAGAACTAGTTTTGAATCTTCTTTGAAATGAGTATAAAGATGCATACCTTTATTATAAGCTTTTGAATCTTCTTTCTTATAGATCTTGTGCGTTGTTTTGCTTTGAGCCTACAAAAAATCCTTTTTTTTTTAAATCTGCTATAAAAATCGTCTTTTAATAAGCTCCCCCATTGTCATTTTTGAAACATCAAAAGAATTAGGAGAGAAAAAGGGAAAAAGAAAAGAAAAGAAAGGTTTCTTATTTTAGTTGTAAGAAAAAAATGGAGTTGATATGGGCCTTCAAGTTTAAGGTTCTTTTATGAGGGGACTAAATTAATTCGGCCATTGAAAAAGAAAGGTACCTCCTCTTTGCATATATTCAGGATTCTTTGTAGTTTTTTAAATTTTTCCTTTTTAATTTGCTAACCAATGATTCTTTGAAGTTGGAATAGGAATAGCCTATGATACCAAAACGTGGTTTTAATTAGCTCAATTGACAAAGTCACCAATAATAGATGATCTGATGTTCAATCTCTGCTTACACCAAAAACTTATTGATGTCTTAATCTGATGATAAAGATCTATCATTAGGAGCAAACGTCATAAGTTGAAACTCTTTTAAAAAAAAAAAAAAAGTAACCTATGATATTGAAGAAATTTGTTTATATTTTGTTTGTGAATGACACGTTCTTATTATAATTGGATCATTTTATTTAATAACAATAAATAACAGGTTGACTGAAGTTTTTTGTTTTTTTGTTTTTTTTTTTTTTTTTTTTTTTTTTTTTACGAAGTCACACTAGCCATTAAACACAATTTACAGGTGTTTTCTTCTTGTT
>NW_027070240.1:26538-124921 GCF_002906115.3 Quercus suber
TAGTCCATACAGTTCAATCAGACAAGAATGCTGAAATATTCAAACCTCATGATAAACATGAAATATTTCAAACATGATAAGGATCAGATATTTTATATTATAAAATCAACTATAGAATGATATCCTCAATGTACAAAGTCCTCTTATGCAGTACAATATTGCACAGCAATCAAACTTCTTTGTCATGACCAACTCCAGCCTAGCAAAACAAACTCTCCAACAAGTTGCTTCTCAGATTTTGCAAATCCGGGACTAACCACGGTTTCTAAATTTCCAGCAGAAAGTTTCTAGCCAAGACAAATAAAAAACAATGGGAGCAATGGACATCATTGACCTTGCCATCTCCTCCACCAGGAGCGAGTAGTTCCTTCTGAAGGAGGAGGTGTGAGGAGATCTAGCATTGTTTCCTTCTCTTTTGGGGTCAATGAAACCCCTCTAACAAGGTTTAAAGCCATGATGTGTACGTTAGTCTGTTTCCTGTGCTTGTTGAAAGCCCATACTCCTACAGCACCACCTGCAACTATAAGCTGCTCCAAAAACTCAACAGGTTAATATCAGTAAAATTAATAGTTTAAGCACTATGACAATGTTGCTTTTAGGCCCTTAAACTAACCGGTGAGAGCCACAGTGCTGCAGTCTGCAGGTCAAACTTTGGGGCATAAAGTACTGTCTCCCCAAAATCATCCTCAAGCTTTTTAAAAATCTCTTTGTCAGTCTTCCCAGATTGAATCTCATCACGAATTAACTGCATTGCAAGCATCATGAGTATCCAATTGGAATTTTTCATTTACAAGGTTGTTCATAGAAAAATTATCAAAAGAGCATAAAGACAGAAAAATTCATGTAGGAAATATTAAGTCCTCTTTAAGATAATTTCTTTATACGAGTAGAATGGTGTTTATTATTTAATTATCTGAAATTAGTTGACTTTTTTATGTGTTTTATAATTTCTAGAACAGGTCCTCTTTATGATGCTTCAAATTTTTACACGGAAAAACTAAATTAGAAGTCGGAAGTCACAATTAATATCTAATTGAAAACTGGAAGTTTGTTCTTTGTTAAAATACTCATCTATCAAAATTTAAGCTCTATTTGTATTTGACAAAGAAAACCAAAATCTGATGTAAACTCATAACTTGATTGGGAAAAGAAAGAATTGCATTGTCTCCATAAAAAATAAGAAATCAAAAGGAATCCAGTTGTTGACACTAGAATGAGATCTATTAGAAAAGGAACCCCTGTTCATGCTAATAAGAAATGGAAACCTTGATACCAATAAGAGGCTTATTGCAGGATGCCCCTGATTAATCTCCACCAGTGATCTACAGAGGTTAATCAAATGTAGCAAAAAGTTAAGAGGTAGAAAGAAAGAAAATTTTTTACCAGTTGCACACAGGTTATCAATCCAATAGGTCCCTTTAGAGATGTGCTTTCATATGTGTGTGTGTGGGGGTTAGCGTGCCTGCAGACACGCATAGGCATATACAGTTTATTGAAATCAACTTAAAGACACTAGCAAGTGCTCCAATCTTTGTGTAACTCAAACCAGACTTGTACCTACTCAAATTCAAAGATTTCACAACTTTGATTACAGCTAGAAGTTTAGAAAAAATCTAAACATTAGCCTAAATATAACACCAAGGGTAATTTTTTGTAATGAAGGGAGAGGAGAGGGGAGGAGGGGCCCCTCTCCTCTCCCTCCATCCAAACATAGTGTAATTCCTTGTGATATTATAACACCAAGGATTAGAAGCATATTATTGGTCTGTTTTCAGAAAGGCAAAGATAATCATTTAAAGTAAGCAAACTACCTTCCTAAGAAGAATTGCAATATCCGCTTGCGAATCTTCAATGGATTGACTCCCACATTCAGTGCACCGGACATTGTGACTGATGTTTCTTGCCCGGGCTTCCATCGTCCTTGTCTTCTTCACTACATCATCTTCACTCTCCATTGTCAATATGTATTACCTCAACTTCAAAGCAACTGTCAAAACACCAAAAACAATCACAAATAATATATAAATAATTTCTTTTAAAAAATCCATAAATTTATAAGCTTCTTTTCTTTGACGCATTTCATCAAACAGTTGTTACACCCAAAAACCCAACATGTTAGTTGCAACCCCCTCTGTGAATAGAGCAACCAAGCTTTAAAACTCAACGCTAAAATATAATTTAAATTCACAAAAATATAATTTCCTTCCAGTATTAGTAGGTGACAAACAAAATTACAACTTCACCATAGTATAAGCCCAACTATGTTATATGAATGATATAGAACACTTCTACACGTAACTATAAACAAGACAATTCTGCAAAAAAAAAAAATACAAAACCCAGACAACTTCACGCTGTTTCCAATCAAACCCATCAAGGATAAGAGTAGAACCCTGTTTGGTCGCCGAGAAAATTGAGGAGAAAAGGTAAAAGAAAATAAAATTTTCATCTATTCAATGTTGTTATGGTTTTCAGAAAATGGGGCAACGCACGTATTAAGCTTAATTGAGAATGGGTTTCTGTTTTCTGGATGATGAGTAATGGAAGATAAAGGTGGTTTTCAAATTTATGTTATTTTTTCCCTTATTTTTCTCGGAGCCAAGCAGAGGATAAAGAAGAAAAATAGAATCAAAGGAAAGTAATGGCAGAAGTGTTAAGAGTGAGTGATGGAGAAAGAAGTGAATTGCAAAACTTACAGTGAGAGTGTGAGCTGCTCGGTCTGCCTTCAAGTTTTTGAATCAAGCAGAATATATATATGGGTTTTGATGGGTTTAAGGTTATCTTCTTCTCGAGTACAGTTTATTTCTTTGTGGGTATTTATAGGTTTACTAAGGCTGCGTATGGTTGATCAAAATCGAATTTTGAGCGTAAAATGAATGTGAGAAAAAACGAATTTTTGTAGGTTGTGTTTGGTTGGCAATATATAGGTTTGGATTTAGATTTGAAATTTATTGATTTGAAATGCCTTAATTGAAAATCCATTGATCTTAAAATTTTTTATTTGGATATTTTTAAACAATGATGATTTAAAATTCATCATTTGAAATTCCATTGTTTTTAGATACCTAAATTTGAATTCGGATTTAGATTTAAATTTAAGATCAATAAAATATATTTTTTAATTATTATCTTTCTTAATCCTTCGCCATCATAGTTACATCACACATGTCAATATATCATTGGATGTACACCAACTCCAGCCAATAGAATTTCATTCGTCCTACAAAAACCAAGTACAGTTTGGTCATTTCACTAAGCTCCACCACTAGAGACCTGAAAATGCCTCCAAAGCTCAATCCCTCACAGGTGGTGGACGTGTACGTCCGAGTCACCGAAGGTGAGGTTGGAGTAGCGAGTTCACTCACTCTGACCCGGCCGTTTGATGATGATGGATACACAGGATACGATCCACGCCTCGCGTCGCAGTGATTGGAATCATTCTTGAACTTCAATGCTGACTCCGTCAAGGACTTGGCCGGAGACTTGCCCTCACCCCCGATCTTCACCAGCTAGTCTTTCCTCGCCGATGACGTAGATGACGTGTTCTCCACACAAACGGGCCCAGAGACTCTATCTCTGCCATCGATCTACAGCAGAGGATTCTCTAATTTCTCACCGAGGCAAAACAGAAAGGACTTTGATGGAGGTTTTTGCGAATTGGACGACCCGATCTTGCCTCCACCATCAGAGATGCAGTCAGAGGAGGGCTTTGCTCTGAGAGAGAAATAGAGCATAGTGCGGGAGAGATTTCAAATTCCACTGTGTCTGTGGGGATTTGAAATCCATGGATTTAAGCTTATCAAATTTTGATTGGATTTAGGACCAAATCCAAATACATTTCTTTTAACTTACCCAAACAAAGGATTTGGATTTGGGCCCCCTCAAATCCAAATCCAAATCCAAATTCATGTCATCCAAACAGACCAGTAAGGAAATTAAAATCCGAGCGTTTGGGTGTGCAATGAAAAATAGTTCGGAAAACGATTTCTAGTGTTTAGTAACATTCTGAAAATGCTATTTTCGTACAAATTTTTCACATTTTCTCAGTTTCGAAAAAAATTTTATATCAGAAAATTCACCACCACCCATAGAAAATCCACCACTATCCACACAAAACCCACCACCACACAACACAAAAACCACCAAAATACAACCACCCACACCACCACAACAACAACAACAAAAAAAAAAAATCAAAGATCAAAGAGAGAAAGATTGAGAGATTGAGGGAAAGAAAGATAGATCGGGAAAGAGAGATCAGTCTTCAATGGCGACGACGATCTTTAGCAGTGGTGACGAGATTGTCTTGGGTGGCTTGAGAATGAGATCGGTCTTGGGTGGTGACAACAAGAATGAGATGGAATGCTTCGATCTAGATGGCAGCAACGTTGAGGAAGAAGAGAGAAAAAAGAGGAAGCTTGGCTAGCGCGTGATCTAGGCGGTGGGCGGCGTGATCTGGGCGGTGGGGTGGCACGATCTAGAATGAGATCGGTCTTGGGTGGTGACAACAAGAATGAGATGGAAGGCTTTGATCTAGATGGCGGCAACGTTGAGGAAGAAGAGAGAAAAAAGAGGAAGCTTAGCTAGCGCGTGATCTAGGCAGTGGGCGGCGTGATCTAGGCGGTGGGGCGACACGATCTAGGCTAGCTGGAGCTTGGCTAAGGTGAACTTGGGGATGGGTTTTGGATTGTGTGAGGAGTGTGCTCATGCTCTCTCTTCAAGTGTGGTTCGGGTTTTTTTTTTTTTTTTTTTGGTTTTGATAGGGTGAAATTCGGTGCCTCCTCCCTCGCTTTCAAAGACCAAAATTCAATTCTAATGTAAGTTTATCTACTTTTATTTTTAATTTAATGTTTAGCAATTTGGATTTTTCATAATTCTTAATTGTTACATTAAGGTTATCACTTAAATATGCTTTCAATTATTTTTTAAAATTATTAAATTCAAGGTTTTTAATATAAATATGCGCTTTAATTACACAAACTCCCTTTATATTTTTTTAGGCATCTCCTTTTTATATCAGTTGCATAGTTATTTAGCATATTTGATTCAATTAATTTTGGACTTATATATGATTTTTTTTTTTAAATAAAAACTTAATCTTACACAATATGCATTCATTATATAACTTAAAGTAAAGGTTAACTTTATTTATTAAAAAAATAAAGTAAAAGATAACTTGGTGCAACCACGACTTCTAAGCCCAACTTTTATTATATAGTATATGATTTAATTTTAATTAAAATATTTTTTTCATTAATTTACACATGATTCTTGATTAAGCCATGCATCTCATGGGCATAATACTAATAATAAATATAGATATATTAATTTAGAAAATCTAATGTATTGTATCAAATACTTTGTTAGAAAATAATCACACCATTTTAAGAAGGGGTTGTGACTAACATTTATAAATATTATTTATTTTTTTCATTTTTCACTAAACAAAAAAACAAATTGTCTAAATTTTCTGCACATCATGTGGGTCTGGGATTACTAAAAATAAAATATAGTAGATGAAACAATATTGGAAGACGTATCAAAGAGTATCACATTACAAGCTTTTATGAGCAAATGCCAAAGTACTTCACATGAGCAAGCTCTTTGATTTTGTTTTGATGTGAGGTTAGGTAAGAATTCTTGAGTGAAAAATCCAAATATTGAAGTTTTATGTCTCCTAGTAAAAAGTTCAAATAAAATTGTAAAATAAAAGAAATAAGCAAGAATTATAGGGCACACAGATAATAAAACAACTTATGAAAGACGTATCACAATCATTTTTGTTATAAACCATAAGAAATACACATTTTCACCATTAATTATATCACATTTTATACTCATCCCCTAACCTACAAGAATACACAATTTAACTTTCTAAACTAAAACTCATGTAACACGTGTCTCATTATCAGTTAAATCTAACAGAATGTAGCATTAAAAGACCATTTTACCCTTCACTCTAAAACACAGACAATAGAGGGTAAATTGATCTTTTAATGCTAAATTTTGTTAAACATAACTTCAAAACTGAAAGCACTAAAATGTGAAAACACAAGAGTTGTTTAGACCCCCAAATTAAAGATTACGGCTCGGTTGATTTTACTCTAACTTAAACTAAGTGCAGAATAGAGTAAATGCGAAGCGAACAAACAATAGAACTACTCTAAGCCATATTCATCAAATCACAGCAGTAAAATGAAAGCTAAAAGAGTAGGGAAGAAGAATTCAAACACAAGATAACACGCCGATGAGTTATCGAAGAGGAAACCGAAGAACTTGGCAAAAAACCTCTCCGCCACCCTCCAAGTGGTAAATCGATCCACTAGACAATAAGTTAGAATACATGAATAACAAGAAACCCTCCAAGCCTAATCTACCCAATGTACCTAAGCCCTCCAAGCTCCTACTCCAACAAGGCTTCTCGGAATCGTGTCTTGTCTAGCTTTCCGAATTCGGCAATACGCTCGATTGCATCCGCCAAGCCTCATCAGTTTCTTTTGGCAAATCCCTAAAGCTTCCCAAGTTCCAAAACACTCTCTACACTCTGAATAGGTGTAGGTTATGTTTAGGTACAAATCTCCCTTCAAGGTATGACAGAGGCTAGAATGATTTCTCATTAAGGATGAGTAGCTCTCTCCTTAAAAGATGGGTGTGTGTGTTGCAGAAAACCTATCTAGGGTTTTTCTTTCTGAATGACCTCCTTTACTTTTGTGGGTAATGAGGGTATATATAGTATGGGTGAAGGGTAAGAAAGTCATACTTAAAAATCCTCTAGCTAGAATGTTTCACGACTACCTCGTGAGAAGGCCTTACTTGCGAGACATTCGCGAAACTGATAGCCTGGCACGACTCTTTTGCTTCCAGTCATGTGCTTCTCACATGGCTACTTCGCAAGTTAGATTCTCACGAGCTTCTCGCGAAATCCGCTTGATCTTCAATTGAGCTTGAGTCTTCACTAACTTATTACTAAACCCAATACAATAAAATTCCACAAAATACAAGGAACAAAATTAAAGCAATTACAACATATTTTGTCATGGAATAAAGCCAACATAAAACATAGTTGTAAATCACAACTTTACTATCTCCCCCTTTGGCTATTCCGTGACAAAACACCATATAATAGACTCTAAACTTAAATGTGAGTTTGGGAACAATGGAAAAACTCACTCACACCTAATTTTAGAAGCTGTGATGAACTTGGAACATATATACCTGTAATTTGAAACACTTGCACAAAACACATTAGACCCTTAAGGTAAAGCAAGTAATAAAAGGACAAATATAATGTGACAAGTAAATTGCGATCAAGTAAATAAGTTGTGAAACATATGAACAACTTGATCAAACACATGACAGTCATATGAAAATGACAACAATGATCATATAGCAAAGCAAATGATCATTCAAACATGCAACCAATAGAGCACAATAGCATAAGGATGTATGCATGTCCAACACATAAACATGATTCATGAGAGCAACAAAGCATAGATACTAAATGTAACTCAAAGCACCATAAAGCAATGAGAAAACAAGCATATGGTAAAACAAGACAAAACAAGGTTTTCTTAAAAAAGAGTTTTCTCTCCCTTGGTATATGCATCTCCTCTATAGCTTTCTCCCCCTATGAATGTGCACGAGATAGAGTTTCTCCCCCTAAGAATGTGCACATGAGTAGAAATGATGAAACATACTGGTATACTCTCCGGTATACTCTCCCCTTTTTGTCATGAATAGACAAATGAATCAAGAGAAATGAGGGAAAGAAAAGAAGATATGAACAATGATAAAAGATGATGCATGAGGGGTGCAAGGCATGATGAAGCACATGTGGGTCAAAGTGTGTAAAACACACAACTTATGATCAAAACATGATAAACAAGTTCAATCAAGGTAAATCCCAAATTTTGGAACTCATTGGAGTCCAAAACAACACAAAAATGCCACTTGAGCATTTTATCAAACACTTGATATGCAACACTATACATAACATGTGGGCAATGCATGAACATGGGTAAATCTGCCTAAATACATGTTAAAATTGCCATATGGGGCCAACACAGTCACAACCAAGCTAAATGGGACAGGGCCTAATCAAGAACTTGAAATTTTTTTGACCAAAATCAGTGTTCCCAACCTCTTTTTCAAAACTGCCCAAATCAAGTAAACCTAGAAAAAATTCTGCATAATCTAAGTAAAAAGAAGATAAGATTGTTAAAAACATACCTTAGAGATGATTTTGCAGAGGTTTTACTTGAAGTTTGGTGGGATTTTAAGTGAAAATCAATTTGGGTTTGAGAGAGGCATGAGGAAGACAAAACGAGGGAAACTAAAGTGTGTTTGAAAATCTGTCACATTAGCCCTTTAATTCTGAAAATACGCGTTTTTTGCGGGTTACATACTCACAAAGTTACTTGCGAAAAATGCATCTAAATAACAAAACTTTTCGCGGGTAGACTTTACTTGCGAAACAGTTGCGAAAGTCTCTGTCTGAATTTTGTGTTTTCATGTTTTGCCTTAACCTATTTTTGCGGGAAGAGCTTAGTCGCGAGCTTCGAGCGAAAATGGCTTTGAAGAAGTTTTTGATGAAAAAAATGAAAAATGCAATTTGAACAAAACTTAAAACACGAAAGTGTAAAAACACTTTCCAAAACATAAAAAAATGCTCAAAAGTCTTTTTGGGTTTGATCGATAAGCAATTGAGCATACACATCACATTTGATCATGTACAATCACACAAATGAAATAAGCATTCATTGAATAAAAGTCTTGTGTGTTGTGTGTGAGTATCAAATGTGGAATAATCCTTAGTCCAGAGTGAAGCTTCAATGATCAATTTAATCAAGTCATACACAACTGGTACTAGGTCAAGAGGTCTATCTCAATTATAGAAATGAATATATGACCTCCCACAAGAAAATGATTACATATCTTTGAAAATTTTCATTTGGCTTCTTTACAACTCATAACATTTGATCATTTTTGAATAGTACATCTCATTTTGAGATTAATGCTTGAAATTTTTGATATTTCAATATTGAGAATAAGCCTTTGGCTTTTTGGGCACCATATATTTCAATAAAAGTCGCTTTCCCTTTTTTTCTAGTCAAATACTAGTATGTGTGACAGCTTTTACAGTTCATTATCTCTTTTCATTTTGAGATTTACATTTTTTGAGCTCTTTAAGCAAAAACATAAAAAGTGTGGGAAGATATATAGGCACAAGTCCATGCAAGTATCAAAACCATCAAGACTATTAACCAATCATTCATGACAAGCTTGAAGATCGATTTACAACTGTCACACATAGATTTCAAGATTTTTTCCCACAAAGATAGATGTGCATACAAAACAAGCTAAACTTGTAAATGCACTACACCATTAGTACGAAGGTACCAGGTCAAACTCACGTGTGATATACACAACACAAGCGATCAAACTTTTTGGAAAATTTTCAATTTTTATGAGTTTTTGAAATTTTCAACACACTAAAAAACAAAACATGTAAAGTAAGATCAACAAAAACAACAAATACAAAAAAACTTGAAAAGAAACATGCTACAAACTGGAAGAAATGACAGAAGAGGATTATGAATGTTGTGCGTACCCAAAATATATGGCTATTGGGCTTAACCTCTACTTGGGCTCACAATCTATTTGTTTTTTGGGCTTTTGTATACTTTGGGTGGTCTTATGCTCAGCAGACCCAAATACAATTCTATTTCATCAAGCCTTTCTCTCTCTCTCACAGGATCGCTCCTTTGCTCTCTTTGAGTATTTGCTTTCTTCTCTTAGCATTCTTCCCAGAATTGCCAACCCCAATTCCTTATCCTCTTCTCATATTTATAGGCCAAGATAAGTGGAGGTGTTATGATTATTTTTCACTATTAGTGCGAATGAAGGTCCAATTCTATTGTCTTTAAGTGGGTGTTTAGATGGGTAAGGTGGTAGTGGAATTGGAACTAATTCCCACTCCATGAGGGATGTTCGACAGCGATGTTCCCTAGGGCAATATTGGGTAGTCGAGATATAAGGCTCCTGAGCAATCAAGTTCTTGTCCGAGATGTGATTAGCCGAGCAAGTCTCAGATTATGAACTTTGACGTGTAGAGTAGAACTACGTGCCGAATGGACTTTGGATCGATCATAGAGGCATGGGGCCTGGGCCCATAGCCCCCAGCATGCTTAGGGCCCAGCTTCGGACAAAGGGATTGGGGCCATGGGCCGTGTTGTAAGGTTGATGTTTAAGGCCTAGATAGGCTTGGGGATCTCGTGCCATACATTAGCCCCCCCTTGATTCGTGCCCGGCCCCTCGGGGATGGATCAAGGACCTTAAGAGACAGAAACTATCCAGGAAGTCCAACGGGCAGGTACTGGTCAGTTAAAAGGCTCATTAATGTGCCCTTAAAAGGTGCGTTGTATTTGGCTATTTGGTTCAGCCGTCATCATTATCTGATGGTTCGTGTACCGAGGCGACATGCGTGGCAGTTACCATGGGGATTCGTAGAGTTTCCTGCCCCTCACTTATTAAATGTTATTTATTCCTCCATTAGCCCCTATAAATAGTTCCTTCTGAGTCTTTTCTTCACTTTTACATTATCCACTCTTCAAACTCCCTCTCTGCCGAGCATACTACTTTCGTGCGCTCATCTTTTAGCCCAGAACACCATTTCTTCCTAGAACCTACAGTAAGTCCTCTCTGCCTTTCTTTTTACTCTCACTTCTTCTTTTAGTTTTCCTTTAATCTTAGTTTAGGATTCTTAGTTTAGGAATGGGTTATTCACACCTCCTATCCTCAGAAGCGTCCTTGGCTAGCTTTAGAGTGGCCTACAATGTCCCTGGAGATGTTGATATTGCCTACTATCACGAGGGTGATATCGACCTCCATTGGCGCACCGACTTAAACCCCCTTATGGCTATTCTTAAGGGTAGGGTTAGGTTCCCTGTTGATCATCTCATAATAGGCACTCTTAGATTTTACGGCTTATGTCTCGACCAACTCCCCCCTAATTTTTGCAGAGTGGTGAGTTGCGTTAGTAGGCTAAATCAAATGTTTGGTCTGCAACTGAACCATCATGACATCAACTTCATATATAGTTTATGCTGAATCATTAGGTCAGATTATTATTTAAAAACTAGGGACATGGGGGTACGGCTCATTTCATGCCTACTTGACTCAAATAGAAACTCGGCTAGAGAATTTGTCCGGGTGAGCGGCAACTGGCTTGCCGATGAGCTCCCTTATCCACTTTCGCCGAGTGACGTTGGTCGGTACTGAGCATCCTTTACTTGTTAATTGCGCTTATGATTATTTTGATCAAATGGTCACTAACCAGCTTTTATATTGTTTCTGTGCAAAGAGCCAAAGGTTCTGATTGGACCTTAGAGTAGTGCATGTTAGAGACCTAAACTTCGTACTTAGGTCAGAAATTTTTTTTTTTTTTTTTCACTCGATGGACAACTCCAAGCATCGCATTTGATCCTCGGTGTTGAACCTGTGTATTCCACTTAGCAAACATTTAGTCAAACTTTATTAGTAGATAGTCCACTTCTCTCTTATATTGATGTTCGGCATGCAAATTTCCTCCCCCTACAACTAATGGTAGGCAAAGCACATGACCTCGGCCCATGATACATGGCCTCAGACGAACTCGCACCAATAAAGGATGCTTCAGCTAAACTCATGTCCCAAAACCGTAAGGTCCACGAGCCTGTTGAACTTGAAGCCTCCATTCAACTAGTTGAGCTAGCAACGGCTGAATCAATAAACTCCTCGGGAGCCGAATCTGACCTTGGTGACGAGATGGTTACTAGACAAATGATGACTATTGACCCTTTTGTACCTGGCGCCTGGCCAGCCTCGTAACAGCAAGAACCCAAGGGCCAAGATCTGACTCCCCTTCCTTTTGCTCCATCCGTTCTCAAAAAAGACAGCGCATGGCCGGGTAACCACCCGCAGGCTTTGGGGATGTGCCCACAAGGACTCCCCCTCAAGCATCTCGAGGAGTCATTGTTTGGGAGTAGCCCACCCAAGTCGGGACAAATGTGGCGTCCTCCTCATGGTCTGAGCAATTTGGTAACCCACCTTCAACCTCGGAGATAGGCCCTTACCTGTATCTGCTAGTGGAAGGACATGGTCTTAGGGCGAAGGGGGGAGGGTTGCACAGAGTCTAGTGCAGGGCGTCCTTCTGCTCGAGGATGTTCACGTTTTCGCTGACGTGACCAAGGAACAGTGGCACACCATCACAGTAATGTCTTCTCTTTATTTCTCAATTGTTTCGATATGCGTGCATTCCTCATGTTTTCATACTTGTCATTGTTTCGTAATTAGGTCGCACAGCTGACCTACGTCCTCGATGGGAGGTTGAAGGAGTTCTCTGAGGACGCTGAGTGAGAAAAAGCTCTTAAGGACGTTGCCGCAGCTACTGTGAAGGAGAAAGTAAAAGCTGCCGAGGCTATGAAGAAGGGGCTACTGCATCCGAGAAGGCCAGAGACGTATACATAGCGTGGAGAAGAGGTCTGTAGAGCTGGACATGAAGCTGGCTGACTAGATGGATGGAAGCTCAAGCTGTGGAGGCGTCGAAGCTCTGAAATTCGGTCGCAGAGTGATTAGCCGATAGTAAGGATGAAAGCTAGCCTAAACTCGCCGAACTTCATGAAAACAACTGGTACAGATTCTCTCACGGGTTTTGCTGATGCTGAGAATTCGTGTGCGGAGTCGGTTGTCCGTCAAGCCGCGAAGGGAACCGGTGCATAGGTGGCGAATTGTATCACTGGAGTTTTGCTTGTAAGTCTTATTGATATTAGGCTGCAACACTCAGGTTACGTGAAGCATGTCTGGTCACATTCTTTGGTCGGTACTGTTGGCTGCCTGATTAGCGTAATGCCTGAAGCTCCTCACTAAGGGAACACTGACCAGATCCCTCTTCCCGGGTACCTCTCCTGACCATCCACAATCCTTCGCGGCCCCCGTTGATGTAGGAACTAGCATGAGGGAGTTGGTATGGCTAATTGCTCCACATGGAGTTAGTCTGACCTAGAAGTCACCAGTAACCTTCGTGCTGGGACCTATCATCCAAGAATGTCCAACTCCAACCACCATCAGCTCAGCCAATCGGGAACATAACAGAATAGCCAACTGAGGATGCCGCCCGGCTCCAGCTTGTCGACCCTTCAACTTGATGCTTAAATTTAATTTATGCTCCTTAGTTTTATTTACATTTTTAGTTTCACTTTGTTTGTCTACCATCACCAGGATGTGGTGACTGAACAATAATTTATTTTTGCTTGCCTTTTGTCTGTGAACAAACATTTGGTTTATCCATATTTGCGAATGTTTTCTACTAAGTTATTCTTTTCTGTCATGTTTTGCCTGCTTGTTTATTTCTTTTATGCACAGTATTCCTAATGACCAGAGGTCTGATCACTATTTCCCTCTGAATGATGATTAAAACGATTCTCTCGTTTGTCCTAAAAAGGGTAAATTATACTTGTGCGTGTATAATGATTGGGATTGCTTGGAAGAGGCTTCCCATGTCTAGAAAGAATTAACTCCTCGGTTAATAAGAATTGAAATTGATCTAGTTTGGCTTGTTCTATGAAGATTTAGCGTGAAGTGGTTACCCTTCCGTGGTTTAGGATTGAATCTGAGAGATCGGCTTCGATCTAGCTAATGATTCGATGTAACTCCATGTACCTGGTATCCAAGTAAAACCCAAGGACAGGTTATGATTTTAAGATTAGGTTTCCACCTATCCGGCAATGGAGAATTGAATCAAGAAGCAGGTTTTCTATTCCTTAGAATAATTTAACGTAAGGTTTCTACCTGCCTGGTGATTAAGATCGAACCAGGGAGCAGGATTCCGTCCTTAGATTAATTTGACATAANAGAGAGAGAGAGAGAGAGAGGAGAGAGAGAGAGAGAAGAGAGAGAGAGAGAGAGAGAGAGAAGAGAGAGAAATCATAGATCAGAAAAGAAGAAAGGAAATAGACACACACACACACACACACACAAATCGAGAGAGAGAGCTATGAGATTTTTTTTTCTTCTTTTTTGGTTTTAGGTTTGGAAGAGAAGGTCATGGTGGTTTGGAAGAGAAATTTGGGTTTGGAAGAGAAACCTTTTGCAGTACAGGAAAAAAGAGGAAGAAGGAAAAAGAAGAGAAGAAAAGAAGAAGAAGAAAATTTAGTTTTAACACCATTTGCTTGGGTGGTTAAATTGGACGGAGTCAAATTTTAAGTATGGAACCTAAGGACTGTACCTAAGTTTGCCCATATAAATATGAATAGTTTAGAATTTAGTTTATTTAGACTCTTCAGTTTTTGCACCCAATAATCCCTACTACAAGATTAAAAACTTAAATGGACACTTGACAGAAAATTGACTCTAATTGAAATCCAATTTAAAATCTAATTGGATTTAGACTGTTCGATTTTTACACCCAATAATTCACTTGCACAAATTAAAAATAAATGAGACACGTGACGTAAAATTGAAATATATATTATTATACCCTTTCAAAATTTAAATCCAGGAACATATAACCTAAAAAGATAAAAAAAATAAAATCAACGAGAATTTCATATATAACAAAGTAAAACTATATATCAATTATCTAGAATTTTAAATAAAGATACAGATGACCTTTTGTTTGTGCAAACACAAGAAAAATGAAAAAACCAATAGAAACTGAAACATACATGGCCCAATCTATTTTAATACATTTTAGCCTATTAGTAATCATACTTAAAAACAATAAAAAAAAATTCCCTTATTTTCAATGTGAGAATGAAATTTTGACTAACATTAAAAAAAAATTGAAGACAAAATTGAACTCAAATTATATTTAAGGACTAAAATAGTAGATTGCTCAAAAAAGAACAGTAGGCTGGGTAGTATAATGTATGATAGCGAGTAAAGATTAGATATAAAATTGAAAAAAAAAAAACAAATCTTAACTTGCATTACACTAAGAATGTAATCATACTCGCCTCATCACACGTGCTTGCGCGTGCGATGAAAGTTGGGCTTAAAAGTTGTGGTTGCGCCAAGTGACTGCACCAAATTACAGATTAAAAAAAAAAAAAAAAAAAGATATAATTTTATACTTATCTTCTCTCTTATAATGTTTAAGTTGATAAAATCTTTATTAACTTTCATCTACCAATCTTTGGATAGACATGAAAATTAATTTTTTCATCAAATTTTCTTCTATTTATTTTGGACAGACACAAAAGCTTAATGTTGATATCAACATTCTTTTGAATTTTTTTTTCTTTGGAATAAAAAGAATGTGTTGTAGTAAAGAAAGAAAAATTAATCAAAATACACTCTTATATTAAAATAATTATCTTGAAAATAAACTCTATTAGCTTAGCTTTAAAAGATATAAAATTCTATTCAAACAAATTTAATAAACCAAAAGTTCTATTATAATTATAATATATATCAAAAAGCTTCAAATCTTAGATTTGCTCTCATATTTAATCATCTCAAGTAATTTACTCAATACATAAGGTTAACACTTATTCCTTCTTTGTTTGCTATGTATCAAGAAAGTTGAAATAGTGCTCAAATGTAATGTTTTCTCCTCAAAAAGGCCATTGATTTATTATTTGTTTAAATTATGTTTGGTGATAGGAATCCAGATTTATTAATATAGTTAGTTTTAGTAATTATTCATTACTTCCAACATAGAGCAACATGGTAATCACTCCCTTGAATTTTTATTTGAAAATATTAAGTAAATATAAAGGGTTTACATAAAATATCTACCATTCATACAAGAGAAAGAGGATTCATATCATTGTCAGTTTAGTGATCATTAAGATAATTTTGATAATGTTAAAAAATTTAAAATTTACTCTTTCATTTATTATTAAGTTGTTGTCGAAAATTAAACTCTATTGTTAATAGTTTACTATGAATAGAAGTTTATTTTTTAAGTCTAATAAATTCAAAATTATAATTCACTTAAAATTCTATTAACAAAAGTTTCAAGGAATTAAATAAAATTAATTATATATTACACACCATGTATGCACAAAGTGACTTAATATATGTATGAATTACATGTTGCAAAATTAATTTGATTTTTTTGTGTGGCTCATGAATTATTAGTATAGTTTCGACATATATAACTTGTAATTAAGCTGTGCACACCGGGCAATTATTAGTTTTAATAAAATAAATAAATGTGCACACATTTACAGGTAAAATAAACAAAATTTGAGAAGTTGCAAATGTACTTAGTGCTTGTTTTCACCTGAAAAGCATTTCAAGAAATCAGTTTACACCTTGCTGTGTGTTTGGTTGTGCATGGAAAATTTGGTCAAATGAAAATCATTTCCTTGACTGTAAAAATGTGGCTGGCTAAAGTGTAAAATAGATTACAGATCTATTTTTAGCTTCAAACATTTCCCAAAAATGTGTAAATATAAACTTCAAGAATTTTTTTTTTTTTTTTTTTTTTGAGAAAAACTCTATACAAAGAGTATTGTTTGATCAAGTGTTTCAAAACCTCAAGCAAAGTCCCTAAAAAAAACATGAATTATAAAATAAAATAAAATAACAAAATTGGGAATTTATTTTTTAAAGCAAAGAGAGGGACTGAATTTGAGAGAAAAACAAAAACAAAAACAAAAACAAAAACAAAAAAAAAAAACCCTAAAAAATGATAGATACTTGGACGTTCAAAATATTAATAAATAAAAAATCATGAATCTGGCCTTATTATTTATTGTCATGCCAATTGAGTCTCAGCTACATATTTTACTCCTAAATTGTAATGATCAAAGAAGTAAAATTCACCAAAAATTTTGGGGAAAAAAAAGACATGAGATATGACAGACTTAATATAGAAAATACAAAAACAAACCTTGCATTTTATGCTTCACGTGTTTAGTTTCATAGAACCCTTTATGAATCTGCAAAATTAAATATTTATGAATCTCAATAAATCAAATGATGAACAAATTAATTAATTATATATATATATATAATATGAAACTTTTGGTTTTAGTTAGAATTTTAGTTGAAATAGAATTTTATATCTTTTAAAGCTAAGCTAATAGAGTTTATTTTCAAGATAATTATCTTTAATATAAGAGTGTAATTTTGATTAATTTTTCTTTCTTTAACGTACAACCATTCTTTTTATCTCCAAAAGGATAGGGAAAAAAAAAGTTCTCTTGGGCATATCAAAAAAATCTCTTAGCCATGTAACCGTGTGAATACATCTCCTGAAATTAAAAAAATAAAATAAAATAAAAAAATTAAGTAAAATCAATTCTAGTTAAACTCTGTCTCAAACTCAAACTCTTAAAAATTAAACTTCCCACTATGTTACAAATATTTGAAGTAAAAAAAAAATGTGGATATCAACATCAAGCTTTTGTATCTATCCAAAAATAAATAGAGTAAAATTTGATGAGAGAAATTAAATTTTTGTGTCTATCCAAAGATTGGTAGATGAAAATTTGATAAAAATAATATATTTGTAATCAAATTAAGATTTTTATCTACTTAAAAATTATAAGAGAAGAAGATAAACACAAAAAAATTATATCTTTTTTTTTTTTAATTCTGCAATTTGGTGCAGCCACTTAGTGCAACCATGGCTTCTAAGCCCAATTTTTATTACATAGTACATGATTTGAAAATGTTTTAAATTTTATAAATTTTTTTCAGGGAAATATAATGCATTTTACATTCAATTATTATATAAAGCTAGATATTTTGTAAATAATGTAATGTGTGGTTGGAATTTATTTTTAATACTACTTACAAATAATTCATCCCCTATACATTTTGAATGACCTAAAGAGAAAGCAAATATCAGTAAATCCATCACTCATAAAAAAAATAAAAATTAAAAATTAAAATACAAAACTGTAAACATAAGAAAAATATAATTTTATAAAAACCTACCAACATTATGCTGTGAAGAGAAGGTGACATAATTATCGATGAAGCGACTCCTCTTTTCTCCATAAACCTTTCCTCTCAAAGCATCACCGAGGTGGACCGAATGGACCAAAAATAGACTGAATATATTGAAAGGGACCAGAATGGACCGAACTTCACGGAATGGACCAAATTAGACCATATAGACCGAAATATGACGTTGTTATAACTTAACAAGAGTGTAGTAATAATAAATTCTACATTTCAGCTTGTACATATTATATAGACAAGACGTGCTCCTGGTTAGACTCAATGCCTCACATAGACCAAGGCTCACAGAATTCCATTATTTTTGGTTCTTTACTGTTGCGGCACTTTTGGTTTTAGTTGATTACTAATAAAATAACATGTGCTGTTTTTATTGGTTCCATGCTATTTTAAAATGCAAGTTTGATGGTCTGTGATGTGTAAACTTCAAGTTTTTTCGCAATGTGTTTGTTCATTGGTCATGGACATGGCACAATGGGATATGTCGTCGCCTATTCTCTACTCTTTAGTTGTCAGTTTCTAGATAAGTTCAACCCTCTGAACAGTTTGAAAACAGAAAACAGGACTAGATAATGTTGAATATCATTACATTTTACAATGAAATCTTTATATATCCTGCTGTAAAAAGCCTCTGCTGGTTGAGTTTGGCCCTGCTGGAACAACTACGAAAACTAACCGAGTTCCTGAAATGGGAATGATTCTGTAACAAATTTATATGTAATTGTCAAAACACTTTTTTTTTTTTGGTGTCCTTTGCAATTGCCATCCTGATAGCCAATGCCTAATATGCCTCTTTTGTCTTTCCTGGCTGCTACTCAATAATATCAATAATATTATGTCATGTGTGACAATTTATTAAGTCAAATATTGGTCATTAACCCAGTCATAAATTATAATAATAATAAAAATAAAATAAAATCTTTCACCTTCACCTTCACCCTTACCCTTGCCTTCACTGTCAGTAGCCCCACCACCACCATTTGCAACTCATTAGGACTCGATTTGCCGACAAGTCGCGATTTGTACATGAAATGTCAGCCTCCTACTCTCCTTCTAGTTAAACCTAGATCCGACTTTAAAAACTTAAACCTCTCCAATTATAAAGTTTTTTTTTTTTTTTTTTTTTCTTAACTTGGAGAACCTTTCTAAAGAAGAGTCATTTGAACTTGCCTCTAATCAATAAAACTTATGGGCAACTGACCCCACTGGTCAAAACTAGTTTCTAGATAATCCAAAAGCATTAACCCTTGACGAGTTAAGCAGTTTATGCTCATGCCCAAGAACATACTGGTTTGGATTTTCTAATTCATGGTAGTGATAACAAAGTCTCTCAATTACTTTGAAGAATAAAAAATTTAATAATTCTTCAACAAGAAGTTGACTAGCTAGTTGGTAGAAGCTATAATGAGTCCATTATGTCGAGTCAGACCAAACACCAAATGGACAAGGAATTATAGATCCAATTTATGGACACAACTTTTATAACAACTCTGACATGTGCGACTGTGAATGATGGAGGGAAAAAAAGTTGTGCATCCATGAAAAATGATGGTTTATCAATCACAGTCACATATGTTTGTAGCAAAATATGTGAAAAGCATTCTAATTTGCTTTAAAAAAAATAAAAATAAAATAAAAAATAACGAAGGTTTTTCTTTGTTAAAACTAAAAATATCATTAATTTGAAATTTATCTGAATTATTATGCATTATGAAGTCTTTAATTACAACCTTTCAATTTTATGTTTCTATATATAGTACTATATATATGCAGTGCCTCCAAATGACATAACAATTAAGCTGAGAGAAAGGCAAGAAGCTATGAAAAAATATGATATGTGGAGATTAGTGGCAATGATGGACTTTACTTCTCTTATGCTTGTAGTAATAATACAAGCTCAATCTGATGAACTTGATTCGCTTGATCCAATCAGCCTTAAAGAAACCATGGAAATTGTAGAAACATGCCTTTTTTAACTGTAAAGCTCAATGTAGCAGACATTTTCATCCCACGTCCCAAGCGCAAGTGTATTGCTTTGAAAAATGCTTGGAGTCATGCTTCCGAGAACAAGAAAGACTGCAACGTCAGAACCGACTTTAACAATAAAACACTAAAAAGGGGCACTGCCAAGCAGAAGTAATTGAAGAAGAAGAAGAAGCTCATGACACATTTGCTTCCTACACCTACAACTTCTAAGGTGATATCTCCTTCAAATCAGTTGCCCACAGGTATAGTTTGAGACCTAATAGGTGAGAACACTATGACATGGAAAGAGGAGCTTGTGAATAAATTGGTTCTTCCATAGGAAACTGCCATTATTAGGAGGATTCCTTTGAGTCCTAGAAGACCACATGGCCGAGCAACAGATGGGAAATTTACTGTGCAAAGTGCATATAGGATGCTCGAGCAACACAGAGTACAGGCAACCAATTGGCTAATTTTGTACCCAAGCCCAACCTTATTACATAGTTAATCTTTTGGATAAATTCCACTAAGGTCCAAGATTATTCAAAACTAGCCAATTTGGTCCCTAAAACAACTTAGTCCCTAAACAATTAGTTATTTTTCTCAATTATTTTAGAGACTAAATTGGCTTTATAAGCTAAATTGATTAGTTTTAAAAAGTTTTGAATTTAGTTAATATTAGCCCACGCCTCATGGGTATGACTATAGCAATCATTTACTCTACCTCAGCCCAGCCCAAATCTGGCCCCTTGCATTCAGATCAAGGCTCTCAGTTTTAATATGCTCTTTCGGTTTTTATTAGTAGAAAACAAATATTGAATTTATTTGCATGATACTTTTCGGCCAGCAAATATGAAGTTTATATGCATACTATTTTTGGCCAATATATGAAAATAAAACCGGTACATGAAATGGTAACAGGAAGCTGTGGGTATTTGTTTATCAAATAATTATAATTAAATTAGGTGCAAAATTGTACATGACACCCACAAGTCCACAACATTATAATGTTTAAAACATTGTGATTTATTACTCCCTGCAGCAAAATTGTACACGACACCAAAAATGTTGGAATACAAGTTTGGCTCCCGAATAACTGTGCCACAAACACATTATCTGGGACTTAATCTTCTTCTCTCACTTTCTCCGAACTTCAGTCCTATCTACTATCTCTTGCCTTGGCAATCTGGGACTCCCTTATCGTGGCAGTTTCTTTTCCACCCCACTTTTTGTCTCCAATCAGCAAACTCGGCAGTTTCTTTTCTTTTCACCACCAATCCCATTCACAATTCCATATTCGAATGGCAGGCCAATCTAACTGCACCTAAATGGTTATCTGGGACCCTATTATCTCAGCTCCTTTTTCAATTCAATTCTCCAACACCTCTCATCAAACTTCTGCCAATTTTTAACCAAAGGCCAATACATTTGCTCCATTCTCACCAACATTGTTATTTTGGACGCCGTTAGAATATTACAATGCTATTGTTCCAGTCTCACCAACATGGTGATCTTGGAGACCATTATCAACAAAAATTTCATTGGCTCCAGTTTCTAACTCGCAAATTGCTGGCTCCAAATTCTCTGTACCCCCCACTGTGCACCGTTTCTGTCTCTTTTTCTTAGATTTTCCATCAACACAATTTTTATCCAAAACACCACTAGCACATATCAATCCATTTGATACACTATCACCAACATGTTTATCTTGGACTCGGTTATCAACACAATTTAAATTGGCTCCAGTGCCTGCCTCACAAATTGTTAGCTCCAAATTCTGTGCATCTCTCACTTTGCTCCCTTTCGGTTTCCTTTTCTTGGATTTAACGTCAACACAATTTTTATCTGGAAATCCACTAGCATGTACCAATCCATTTGCCCCAGTCTCACCAACATGCTTATCTGGGTCTCTGTTATCAACACAATTTTCATCAGCTGCAGTCCCTACCTCAAAATTTGTTGGCTCCAAATTCTGTGCACGTACCACACTATTTGTGCCTGTCTCACCAACGTGTGTATCTGGGACTTCATGATTAACACAATTTTTTTCAGCTCCCATCCCTGCCTCGCAACTTGTTGGCCCCAAATTCTGTGCTCCTCCGGCTTTGCTCTGTTTGACATCAACACAATTATCTAGGACTCCACTAGCACATACCAATCCATTTGCCTCATTCACACCAACTTGACTATCTGGGACTCCAACAACACAATTTTTATCAGCTGCAGCCGCGAACTCAAAAATTGTTGGCTCCAAATTCTGTGCACATACCACTCTATTTGTGCCTGTCTCACCGACATGTGTATCTGGGACTTCATGATTAACACAATTTTTTTCAGCTCCCATCTCTACCTCGCAACTTGTTGGCCCCAAATTCTGTGCACCTCCAGCTTTGCTCCATTTCCGTTTCTTTTTCTTAGATTTGACATCAACACAATTATCTAGAACTCCACTAGCACATACCAATCCATTTGCCTCATTCGCACCAACATGATTATCTGGGACTCCATCAACACAATTTTTATCAGCTGCAGCCGCAAACTCAAAAATTGTTGGCTCCAAATTCTGTGCACATACCACTCTATTTGTGCTTGCACGTATGGCTTTGCTCCGTTTCGGTTTAAAACTTTGAATCGGTGTTCTGCGATTAACATGATTTGTAATTGGTACTCTGCCACACTCCAAACCATTTGCTCCAGTCTCACCAACTTGTTCATCTGGAGCTCCATTATCACAATAAATGCAGTTTTTATAAAATCCAGCCCCACCCTGTGGAACAGTATCAATCAAATTCAAATGGGATGTGAATCCATCCACACCTATGTTGTCACCCAGTTCCATAGACCCCCACTTCTTTCTCGGAGGGTAACATTTTGATAGAAGTTTACAAGCTAATTTTGCTAGAAGATGACCTGAGATTGACTTAGGGATGGACCTGGAAAAAGATTGAACTCATATTAGTGATATGTATTCAAACCAAAGCACTGATCCAAGTCAGTTATTTATATATAATGAAAACACAGCAAGTACTATCAAGAAAATAACCATGACACCAAAACCTTTGCCCATTCTAACATAGGGTCATATAGAATTTGTACCTTATCCACATGAAAATTGGGCTAGTGTGTAGCACTATGAATTGGGTGAACTCAGCTACAAATGATTTTTTAATGACTACCATAGTATCCTTCAAGCAATTGATTAATTGATAGTTTTCCAATCTGACAATTTTTTAAAAAAATTTAATTGCAAGTTTTATTTCATGCCAGATAATACTGAAGCATTAAATAAGCAAAGCCTGATCTGATACAACCATGCTTATTAAATAGGTAGATATTTACTACTGCTTATCTTGTGAATTACATTATGCTCAGGCATGGTTCAAAACAAACTAAGTGAAAGATATTTAATTGGACATATAATTGTCTTCACCGGAAAATGGGAAACAGTTGAACTACTCACCTTTCAGAATGTATGCGTCCAAGGACAGCTGACTTCTTATGCCACAAAACAGGTGGAGGTAAAATGTCCTTCTTCCTGACAGACTGGGAAATGCAGAAGGCATGACAAAAACATTGACGAGGACTAATATCCAATGGAAAAAAAAAATTGATGCAGAAAATAAATTAACAATTTTTTTGTAAAATATACACATTCCTAAAATATACAATATAGAATTTCCTAAAATAGCATAAATATTTATTACCTTCTGAATGTATTTTTGAGATGTTTTTCTCAAACTATTATGTTTTTCTCAAATTATTTTTCTTTAACTTTACGCCTAGATATACTTTACAAGATATCTCACCAGATTAGAGGTAAAAAAAAATGTCCATTCTTAAGGCATCATAAACAATTTCTTCTTGCACCTAAGATTCTCTTTTATAAGTCCAAGACAAATACATAGGTTCAATTTTTGTGTGCTCGACATCCAACATATGACTTGACAAAAAGGGATTTTGAAAATATATTAACGAGTTACTCAGATTCCAATGCAGCAAATTACCTGAGTTACCTGACCCATTGGATTTTAAATTATACTAATCAGCTAGCTACTCACAGCAATATTTTTTGTTAAGTCAAACTCGCAGCCAATGCAGCTTGAAGCTATGACCTCACCCTCCACCTTGCTTTTTATAAGAGGAGGAAGTTATATTTGAGCTATATATTACACAACTTAGCAGCATATCTAGGCCCTATTTGAGGTCCCCAAGTTTTCAGAGAATGAATACTTTAATTTAATGGGACCAAAGTAAAAGAGCCAAAACATACCATGTGAGGCACTTTTACTCCTTTTGATAGACTAGTGATGTGAGAATGGAATGGTGGGCATTTGAAGAAGACTGATCTGCAGAAGACAGAACAGTATTTGCAATTATTTATAAAGAAATGGTGCCATATCAGTTGAATTAGTCTACAAGTGAAGCAAATTCATGAACATACAATACTTCATTATTAGAAATAATCTCCATGTCCTCAATTGGTGAAATGATTTCCACAGGCTGCACAGGCCTATCGGAAATGTACATGTACCCATTCATTCCATCACTGCAAAATTAGAGAAAGTACCTTCTGATTAGCAAGAAATTCACATAAAAGCCCAAAAAGAATCACCTATTATCTCCTCAGTTGAAAGACATATATTGCAAAAAAGCAAGTAAATAAATATTTCTTTTACATATTTTTTATTCTAATACATTTACTCTTTACTGATCAGAAAAAATAGGTCAAAATAAATCTTATTAGATTGTTGATACTTGAGGTCCATTAGGGACAATGAATGGCTTTTATTTTACATAAGGAAAAATTTTGAAAATTTTATATTGTTAATTAATAAATTAAAAAAAACATATCCATTAATGTGTAAATATATAAGTAAAAAAATTATAAGCACTAAAATTGAGTTTACATTTTTTTAAATTCTTATATATGTAAATCTTACAAGTAGACTACTTCAACTAGCAGGGATTTTTTTTTTTGGTTCTTTTATCAACTTTGTAAATCTTACAAATTTTCACTTGTAATTCTTAAGGGGACTCTCTTGTGTATCCCATGTGCTTGAGTTTTGTCTCTTTTTTATAAAAATATCTTATTAAAAAAAAAAAAAAGCAGAACAACTCGTCTAGCTTCAAAAAGTTGGGCAGGCATACTTATTTATTTATGCTTCAATAAAAGGAAGAATTCCTGAAGTGATAGGTTTATTATTATTATTATTATTATTATTATTAAGTGGGGATTTGAACACTGAAGTTGTCAACTCTCTCCTGAATATTCATCATATTGATGTAGGAGGATCCAATAATCCATCCAAAGCAAACCAGGTAACTAATTAGTAATTACTTGGATCTTGCCCACTAGCTAGCACGAGCCCTGTCTTTATTTTATATTCTATTTTTGATAGGGAAGAAAAAACTAGCTATTGTTAATTTGTTACATCCTATTTTGGTAAGTCATGAGACTAGCATATGACATTTAACGAACCTAGATAGTTAACATTCTATTGTCGTTATGTGAAATGAAGGGATCTTATCCTTTTTTTAAGGCTAGTACATGTAGACTAATCACTTTAGGTCAGCTGTATCATAAACCTAGGTTTTCAAAATAAAAATATGTGACATTGATTTGACTACAATAAGACTGTTTATGCTCTATGGTACAAAATGTTGGGCTATTAAAAAGCAACATTTTCATAGAACTGAAATGAGAACATTATGATGGACAAGTTTCTTAGTTGAAGTGGGTCACTGAAGAATGAAAACTGTCTCCCTCTCAAAACAATTTCACAAACCGATCAAGGGATTGTTTAGAGATCAGTTCTTCCACATTGATCAAAAATCTCTCTGCACTTTCTTTCCCCATGAATACCGATCTTAAGGAATCTTGGCCTCTCTCATAATACATAGTAGATAATATGTGTCGCCTTCTTCAACCAAGAACTCGAAAGTTTTTGATTCAACAAAGAAAAAAAATGGAAGCTCCCATAATGAATGAGACAGAAATAACAAATGATGAACACAGAAAGCAAGAAGAAAATCTAGAAAGAAATTTGGGAAAATTACAACTTACCCATTTGTGATTTGGCCAAAATTTAAATTGTCTAACTGTGGTTTGAAATTTGACACTTTGTCCACCTGAGGTTAGCTCAATTAGAGTTCCATAACCCACTTCTGTTAAAAACATAGCTAAATATATAATTTTGCTTAACTTTTATGTCTCTCTCCTCTAAAAACATAAAAAACATAAAAATACAAGATCAATTAAGATCAAAAGAATCCAGTGGAACACTTGCATCATGGGATTTCAAACCACAGGTTGGCAACTTAAATTTCGGTCAAACCTCAGATGGATAAAATGTCAAATTTTAAACCACAAATAGGCAACTTAAATTTCAATCAAACCACAGGTGGGTAAGTTGTAATTTACCCAAGAAATTTATGGCTAATTTAAGGTAGCCAGGCTTCGTTTATGGTTAATTCAAGGTAGCCAGGCCTTCCCTAGACCTCACCCTCCATCCCATTATAGCCCCATCATTGCATGCAAAGGTTAACATCCAATAAACCATAAAACTGATAGGAAAAGCTAAACTATAAAGTTCATGAAGCAACAAGCCATGAAGAAAATGAAAGAAACATACAAGCTCAATTTTTCAATTTTAATATTAAAAGAAAAAGGTGAAATATAGATTCAGGGCAGTCTTTGGTTTACAACTGGAACCCTCCTACCCAAGAAAGAATACAACTTGAACCAACTTGAACCCCATGCAAGTTCCATTATTTGTACAGAGACCAATTATAGAGCTGAACGTCTAAAATTCCAGCAAGTGCCATGCATGTTTTGAAAACCTAAAAGGTTCCATTCTCTAGTAAGTAGAATAGCAGAAATTTCATTCATCAAAAGAATAGCAGATATTTCAACCACTTATTTAGAAATGAATAATGCTTGTCCAACACATTACCACACAAACCCTGATAGAGTCAGATTTTCCCTTATAAATAACTTGGTTCTCTAATACTTGAAAGATGAGAACATTGAGCACATTTTCAAGGAAGTGAGACAATAACAGCAGTTTCAGCCACTCCAGTAATCACAGTAGCAAAAGAAATCAATATAGATTCTGTGACATTGTGAATTACACACCTGAATTTTGGATTAATTTTTCGCTTAACTTTAGTGCCAGCAAACTTTGGATGAACAGCTTTTCTCTGACAGAAAGCAAGTATCTTCACCGTTAAAGGATGTGAAGCATGAACAAACAGTACATCCAGACTGAAACTATTTCTGCTTCTTTCTTCATCCTATACAAAGATATTATATAAGAAACCGTAAATGAGGAGAAAATGACAGTAGAATTAAGAGTATAAGAAAATAAGTTTCTCAAATGTCAAATCATAAGTATGTATGTGAAGTACCTCTGTTTGACATGTCAAAATAAGGGTATGATTATTTCTGACATAACTATTTTGTTGTATAAGTTCAGAAATGAATGTAGAAGCAATGTTTTAGTCACTATAAATTAACAGAGATTTTGAGCATTCTTATAGCACCAACATTTAAATTATAAACAATAGGTGAAAATCGTGGAAAATTAAATAGAAACAAGCTGATCTTACTCAAATTCCTGACTAAAAAAAAAAATCAATAATGGAAGGGCAAAATACCATGTAACCTCACTTGATTAGAGTCAAAATCACTTTACCCCCTAGACCTTTTAAATGTTATACTAGACCCTCCATATGTTGGACTAAGCTGTCACCATTATTTTTTCCATTTCTATTCACAAACTTTCACACATGTTGCCAAACTCTGATCAGATTTCCCACACACTGTCAACCATAGCCCATTAACTGCCAGCCAAAAGCCACAAAAACATTGCCAAACCTCCAGAGAACTATGCTCCCAAAATCCAGCCATCCAATACACATCAATGAAACTTTATCCAATAAAAATTGAAAACCACCCCTCATGGCCACAAATCACAATATGATCTTCCATTGCCTGACCACCACCACACAATTTCCTGACACCACCTAGAAAATCCATCAAGCCCTGCCGACTCAGACTGCTCCCCCCCCCCCCCACCCCCCCCCCCCCCCACCCCAAAAAGGCATCCGACCACCACCAAACCGCCCACCATCAAACCATGCTGCTAAACTCCATAGACCCACAGCATTATAAAAATTGCCACACCCCTTCTCCAAACCCAACTGAGACCACCCAAAACCTCTCTTGAAGCTGCTGCTGGCCACCCATCAAAAACCTTCAAGAGCCACGTTCCAGTTAGTTGGAACAGGTAGAGAGAGAGAGAGAGAGAGAGAGAGAGGGTCAGCCAAATGGAGAAGCCAAGGAAAAAAAGGTAGTGTATCCAAAGTGTGAAATTCTGTCAGAAAATTTGATGGTGTCATACTGGTCCAATCAGGAACGTTTAGTGTAACATTTGAAAAGTCAGGCACAACGTCATCATTACAGGAGGTATATAGCATTTTCTCTTAAATTAAATTTGCATAGTGCAATTGATCAAATTATTCAACAATATTCTCATGTCATGAAATTCAAGAATTATATGATATGATACCAAAACCCTACACCCCATACTAAACTTTCAAACCAAATTCCAAGTAACATAGATTTCAGTTATTACCGTCAATGTATGCTCCACTTTTGAAATCTCTGAAAGAAGGCGTGACTCATCAATAAATGGTAACTTACAAACAGCCTGCCCATCAAAAGTAATATTAAGAAAATAATGAACACTCACAAAAATGTCATTAAAGTTACAAACATTGGCAAAGCTAAAGAATAACAAGGCACATTAAATCATTGGCCGAAGGGAAATGTATGAAACTTTCTGGATTGTCAAAAATAAAATTAAAAGAAGCTAAGAAAAAGGGCATCTAAATTCATACTCAAAAAAGCCAAGAAATGAAAGTTAGTCATTTCGCTTAGTCATCTAAATTCAAAGAATTGGTGTGTTGTTGAGATGGTTTGGGTGGCACTGGGAAAAAGGAAATTGACTGTTGGGCATGTGGGTTGCAGGTATAATGCTGGTTAGGTTGAGGCCCCTGAAGAAAAGGAGGTGGTGAGAAGAAAAACGGTAGGATAGCTAAAAGGTATTAGTATTGGGAATTGAGGTGGTACTGTAGGCAGAAGAGTTGGGGAAAGAGGTGGCGGAGGTAGGATAGTCATTTGGTCCTATCACAACTTAGTCCACAAACCATCAATTGTCATAGTTGACACCCTAAAGTTTGGATTAAAATAAAATCTTTAGGGTTACGTTACATCCAAATTTTCAGTTTCCACACATGACTCCAGTCACTCCCTAAAGTTTGAAAAAAAAAAAAAATCATTAGGATTCCATCCAAATTGACAGATTTTGCATTTCTGGTACAAACTTTCAATTAGAATTAACCCAGTTGTAGTTTGGCCCTATCGCTTTTAGTATTTAGTCACAAAAATTTCCAGCTGCTACATTTTGACCTCCCATAGTGCAGATTAAAATCAAATTATTAAGCGGTCCTTGGAAAGAACCCTAAAATTTTCATTTTTAGTCCAAACATTAGGAGTCCAATATAGCCATTGATGAAAAGATGAGAAAAAGTCACTTAAAATGGTTTGATCATGTTTAGCACAAAGCGAATGCATTGGTAAGAAAGAGTGAGTTGATCTAAGTTGAGGGAATAAGAAAAGGTAAAGGAAGACCAAAAATAACATTAGTAGAAATTATATAAAAATAAATAAAAGGATATGTCAATTAGAGAAGTAACTTAGAATATGACTTCAAATTAGAATAAAATGGAGAATAAGAATACATGTGATTGACCCTAACTAATTTGTAAACTAATATGTTGAAAATCCATAGCTGACCCAAAAAATTTGAGACTGATGCTTTGTTGTTGCAATTGTTGAAACGGCTTAAGAATCCAAATGTCCAGTTTTTTTTTTTTTTTTTTGATAAATAACGAAAAAAATCCAAATGTAAATTAAGAGACACTTGATTATAAAATTATAATGCATTAGATATGTATGATACGATTTGAGTTCATTATATATTTAATAACTATATTTAGAATTCGGCGCCTTGCTTTACTAGGCTGAGCAGCTTTTGCCTTTGACTACACTGATCTATGACATAAGTTTTGACAGCCAGGAAATATAATCAATAACTCCACATGCATGACTTGGTTTACCAATGAAAAAAATAATCAAAATTTTTTCTAACTCAGACACAATTAGTTTAGATCAACACTATTAGACAGAATATTAACACACAGAATCAACCATCACCTGCCAAGAAAAGTGTTTCCCATTCATATCAAGCTCAAAATCTGCCAAAAAAATTATTATCAGATATTAAAAAGCAGTAAAATTTATAAGAATTTATCTGCAAACGATAAACTACTCAGCAGAAATCCTACCAGTAGGGTAAAAATCTGATAAAGGTGATGAAATATCTGTCATCAACTTCCTGTAAAACAAAGGAAGAGCATGTGCACTGCATGTGCACCCATTTGGTCACATCTTATTACAGAAATAAATTAGGAAAAACAAATAAATATACTAATAAATAAACAATTAAACTGAAAACCTTGCAGCAGGCAATACGCTCAACAACTGATCAAATGGCTTGAAAGGTTTCCCTAATGTGAATTCAATTTTTAATTGATCAACACCACTAAAGTCTGAAGCAAATGGGGCATAATGATATGGGTAAAACCTGCAAATCAAGAACTAAGAATAATTAGGCAAGTAAATTGGGATGTTCTACGAAAATGAGAACAAGTCATCAAGAACTGAAATTGTCTGCTACATTCAAAATAAGCATTGCATAATACATTGAGCATTGCACAATGATAAGGTATTGACGAAGTCAGGTTTTTCAATGGAGGGAGGAGAGAGAGATTCTGCTAGCAGCTAAGGCAATGCCATAGAAAAGTTGAAGAAAGAACCAAGAATGGTGATATGACAACCATAGTAGGAAGTTAAAAGAAAATTCTAAAATGGAAGATAAGAAAGCACCACTTACCATTGCCAGGAGCATACTCCTTCGTAGTAGTACTGCATGACCCAACATATCCCTTCAATATATTTAGAAACCTACATCAATTGCAATACTTCAGAAAATTGCATATGATAAAAACAATATTTTTTTTAATAAAAGATAATAACAATGGTCAAGGCTCCTAGAGAAGCCCAGCAGATTAAAGCAGAGGTGAAGGTAAACAAAAGTAAAACACATCACCGTGAATGTGCAGCATAAATGAACTCGAATATATATATATATATATATATAAAAGTTGAAAAACTATATAAAAAGCACAATTCAACACAATCACTTCAACTAAAAATAAAAACCTATAATTCAATCAATAAAAAGAAACAAATCAAGCAAAAAAAATGCTATAATTTTTCTAAATTCACAGTTTAATTTTTTTTTTAATGAAAATAAATTTATTCAAAAGAGGATATTAACATACAGAGGATGTTTATCAAACCACTCCCCTTTTTTTTTATAGGTAATCAAAGATTTATTTCATAAAAAGGACATCATGTTCATATCAAACCACTCCTAAATTCACAATTTTAAATTAAAGTAGAAATAACTTAAATACTATGAAGCATGGGTGCGTATTCAGATTCAGGTGCGGGAGCGGATACAAGTTCGGGTGAGGGACTTGGCAATTTTTGAAAAAGCAGGGTGTGAGTGAGGCAATTAAAAAATTATTTAAAATATTTTTATTTATATTTTCTATATATTGCTAAGCATACTTTTTTATATAATTGTAAATATATACCAATTTAAGGGTAATAGTAGATAATAACTAAAACATGATATTCATAAATTAGAATACAACCCACAAGTTTATTTTTATTATTTTTTTAACATGTATTTCAGCCATGATTTCTGCCAGTTTCAGCCAATTTCGGCCGGTTTCGGTGCGAATCGGCTGGAATCGGCGCTGAATAAAAAATATTATAAAAAAAAAAAAAGGCCGAATCAGCGCATGCTGCGCATCGGAGGAGCGTTGCCGTGAGTCCGGTGCGGGTGCGGGTGCGGGTGCAGTGGCCCTGGAGCTGCAGCCGTGCTTTCTAGCTTAAATACAGTAAAATTATGTGCAGTAAATATAATTTTCTCTTGCACTAAATGGATAATTAGTAATGCAAATGCGTCATTTGTGACACTAGGCCAGCAGGGATAAAGCAAAAATTTATTTCCAGATATAACTTTTTTCTAGGCATTGAACTCAAAATTTTGAAATATTTATAAAAAGTGAAAAACAAGGGCAGGATAGATTCTTCAAACATAGAATTCAAGTAAGATAAATTTCATAGTAGATTTTCTAACCGCATGTCTCCGAATTTTCTTACAGACATCTTTACTTTCAGCCTGAAACTTTTCAGCATAAAATCTTTCCTTCCAACCCTTTGTTTCCCCCAGCTTATTCTGTCAAAGCAACAAGAGCTTAAATGAATACAAGAGACCACTCACATTGAAATTTATAGGCATCTTAAAAGTATAAATGAACAGTAAACCTCATCCACAACTGCATTTGTGCCAACAGATGACAAGTTGATTGGTGTTTGAGTCTCAACAGAACTTGACTGGTTCAAAGACATTAAAATCTTTATAAATTCTCAGTTTTCACAAGTAAAAAACTCAATTTACAATTTCAAAGTTTGATTGTATAGTACACTCACGTTTCGGTGATTTTGACTTAGGTTACTTGAAGAACGGGTATTCTTCTTATTTGAAAATCGTCGATGGCGGAGTCCTCTTTCCTTCTGCATCTGAATAATGGACATTGTTTATAGACATTATCAGTCCACAGATTGTAAAAATATGAAATAGTCTGAAATTTCTGCATTGAAAATAACCGTTTTTTACCTTTTACAATATACTCAGGTTCTAGAAAAACTTGTCAAATATTAATTGAAAATCTTTCTACCATACTAAAAACAATAAAAAGTGGATTTATCACTCAAATTGAGTACAAAAATGAAGGTACTCAATCAGGATGCTGTACCAAGCACAACAATGAGGGTTGTATGCAGCCTGAGACTACTTAAGGCATGCATAGGCCCATATAAAGATTCCAAACCTTGCAGAGGTCATTTCAGGTAGATCAATGACGCAAGACAACCAAAACAATTGAATAGTAAAATTAAAAGACAGCAAAATAAAAGGATATGACCTAGGAGTCAACATAAAGCGAGGAAAACCACCAAAAATCAGCACCTAGAGTGGAACTAGAGTCTGCACCAGACCAAAGAAACCAAAAGGCCATTTTTTTCATTCATCAAAATCGTAATCCCATTATCCCCCTTGAAAAGAGTACAATAGGTTGCTTATAAAGGACTGCTAAACCCTAATGCTAATTGGCAGCATAGGAAGCCTAATTGCCTTATTACTAACCTTACTTCCAAATATTAAAAAACTAATAGCCTAATAAACTCCTATGACTTAAATATATATATACAATTGACTTGCAAACATAAATAGTACTAAATTAAAATAAAAGTTTTTTTTTTTTTTTGTGTGTTTTCATGATTTCTTTCTTGCTGTAGTTGGGGGTTTTTTTTTTTTTTTTCATCATAATTTTTCATACTTATTTCATTAATAATATTTCTTCTGATTACCTATCCAAAAAAAAAAATTGTGTTTTCCGCATCAATCTGTCTTCACACCACCAACCAGCCAGAATTGAATTCAAAAGGCTTGGAAAAACCCATAAGAATACAAGAGCAAAAATATCTACGCCTAACTAGTAGATTTGAATCGCTAAAGAATCTAACCAGACAATGAGCAAAATTCTTCCACACTTCTCACATATAGACAATATAGATTACAACTTACGCATTCCTCACTTATTCCAAATACATTTCCAGAAAATCTCAGAAAACATAGTATAGGAGGGTGCAAACTGAGAATTTCCATTACTAGGACATTATCAGGTCTTCTTTTGTCCAAAAACAGGACGATCTAAGATCCTGCAAGGTGTCCGACCCATCTATCTTCATACTGAATTTTTTTTATCCCATTCTTGAGGCCAAACAAGTAGTTAGGAGGAGCGGACAAGCAAAAATTTATCAACATCCACAGAATAAAACACTTGAAAAATCCAGACCAAAAGATGACTCCAAGAACATCCACAAAACCAAGAAAGAACCAAATGCTTTCCTGTACTCAAGCCTTCAAGGATCTATTAAAGGGTTGGCTGACATTTATTTCATCACCTAAAAATAATTATTTTCAAATTAAACTTAATCTATGTGACGCTTGTCCCCGAGTTGTTGTTATCAGCTTCACAGCTTGCCTTCATTTCTATCTTGTAAATTTTTTTTGAAGGAAATAAAAGGAACTAAATCATGTACATATTAATATACACATAGTCCTAGCAAGAAAGAATAAATGAAAGTTACGATCTAAAAGAAAGAGACCCAATGCAGTCTATAATAGAACATACGTCACTATGGCCCAAAACATGAGAACTTTCAAACAAGGTTCTAACAAAGACAATTCTAGCTATCATCAAAAAGGCATCTACACCTTCAAAAGTACAATGATTTTTCTCCCCCCACAAAGTTCACAAAAGGCATAATGAAGCTCAATTCCAAAAAAATGAAGAATATTTACCATATCAATTCTTACATCTCGAAAGTAGCTTAACAACACTATTTGACATTACATTACCCATTGAACCCAAAAGCATAACAGATAAAAATTTTACAAGTCATAGACAATGTCATAATGCAGGATGAAATAACCTACAATTTAATCACTACTACTACACATGCAACAATGATTTGCCAGCATAATCCCTCTCTTGATAAGATTATCACCGGATGGAATCTTTACCTGGTGTCGCTGTCCACAGAAAGAAAGAAAAAAAAATACCCTTTTTGGAGCCTTAATACACCAAATACTTTTCCAAGGAAATGTTATTCCACCTCTTAAAGCCTGGTAGTATGAGCAAACATCAAACTGACTATAACTAGTTATCCTCTGCTTCATTTGATTGGGACCCTCATTGCTTTGGAAATTTAGAACACGATCCTTAAACAGAGAGTCAACTGACTCTAGTTCCCAATCACTTACATCAAGAGAAAATCTTATATTCCATGGCCATGCCCTCCAATCAAGGGGAAGCCTTCAAGCAAAAGATCTAACAGAAGCATCCTTGTTAGCTGTAATGACATATAATTCAAGATACAATTCTTTCAGGGGTTGATCTCCACACCATAAATCTTGCCTACCTTATACTAGACATGCCTTGCAAAATTTATCCTAACCCCCATAAACTACAATAATGAGTACTTCTTACCTCCCTTGTTGACCATCCTTCCAGCCCCCCCTGTATGTGAAGGATACAACAGATCTCCACAGATGACTTATTTCAACCAGATATCTCCATAGCCCGGCATGACTTAATCAAAATTCCTAGCTTACACACTCCCAATCCCCTACTACGTTTGTATGGGGAGTGAGCAGCTATTTCTTCTCGGCACATCCAAACATACCCTAAAACTAAAACCAAACTGGACCAACGTAGTTGCCCTAATACAACATACTAAAGCCAACCAGCTAACCACCCTTCCACTGGGCTAGAACATAAGAAAGACCGAAAACAAGGGAGGTAAGAATCGTATTTTTGAGGATTTGGAACGATCAGGGGATCACCTCATAGCAATGTTTGCAGGGACTTTGTATGATTGGTCTTGTGCTCAGGGATTCACATCTAGTGACTCCGTTCCTTTGTTCATAGACTCTCTATCTTGAACATAATTTCATTTTTGTTGTTTTCTTGTACATATTGTTTTTCAGGCTACTTCATCTTTTTCAAATGAAGTCGTACTTTCTTTTAAAAAGTTTTTTCTTATTTCTCAAAAAAAAAAAAAAAAAAAAAAAAAAACAACAAAAACAATAACAACAATGACTTCTGATTTACGGTACAATCCATTGTTAATTAGTTGAGCAAATAATTTCATAGCACATAGCCACTGCATTTTCTCAATACAATCAATTAATGATGTTCGTACAAAAATCACATGAACAGTGGCTAAGCATAGGATAATATGCAGTTGTCAGGACAAAGAAATGTAGGGAAAGAAATGTTTATGAGTTGAGTTCTCCAGGCTTCTAGAATAAGTCACTGCAGTGAAGGATAAGATGAGTTGGAAGTTGGAACCCAATTCTAGATAAGATGGAGCGGAGATTAGCAAGTTGGAAGAGAATGTACCATCTAAGGGAGTCAAGGTAACTCTTATTAAGAGTACTCTTTCTAGTTTGCCTACTTATTTTCTCTCTCTCCTTCCTATTCCAATGAAGGTGGCCCATCATATTGAGAGGCCACAAAGAGATTTTGTTTGGAGAGGCATTGGTTATGAATCTAAGTCACATTTAGTGGAGTGGTCTCAGATTTGTGAACCAATGCAGAGTGGTGGGTTAGGATTTTGGTGTGTGAAAAGATTTAACTAAGCCTTGCTTGGTGAATGGTTGTCGGGATATGGGACTGAAAGAGATGCTCTTTGGAGGAGGGTTATTGAGGCAAAATACAGGAGTGAATTGGGGGGGTGGTGGGGGGGGTGGGGTGGTGGGTGGGGTGTGTTGGTGTACTAAAGATGTATCAAACCCTTATGGTGTTTCTCTTTGGAAATTAATCAGGAGAGGTTGGTTGGCTTTTCCCAAATTCATTCGGTTTGATGTGGGAGATGGTACTAGAGTAAACCTCTGGCAAGATGAGTCGTGTGGGGACTGTCCCCTCAAGGAGGCCTTTCTGTAATTTTACAGCATTAGTTGGTCTAAAGAGTCCGCAGTAGCGGATGTTATGGTTTTCTCTGATGGTAGGCTTCACTGGGATGTTCAATTTTTTCGTCCAATGCAAGATTGGGAATTAGAATCTTTAGCCTTTTTTATGGACATAATTTATTCAACGTTTGTGCGAGGCAATGGTTTATCCCAAATTTGTTGGAAGCCCACTAAGACTAGAGGTTTTGAGGTTCGTGGATATTATCATTCCCAATCCCCTGCTAATGCCATATCATTTCCTTGAAAAATGGAGTGGCAAGCAAAGGTCACTTCTCAGGTGGCATTCTTTCCATGGTTTGCTGCCTTGGGTAGGATCTTAACTATAGATAATCTTCGGAAGCTGAAAATTATTGTGATAGACTGATGTTGTATGTGCAAACGGTGTGGGGAATCCATGGATCACCTTCTTCTTCATTGTCCTATAGCATGAGTTGTGGACAATGGTGTTTAGCTTGTTTGGTATTCACTGGGTTATGCCGCAAAAGGTCTTTAAGTTGTTTGCTTCTTGGCAAGGAAATTTCAGTCAGCATCGCAATATAGCTTTGTGGGTTTATGTGCCACATTGCATTATGTGGTGTAATTGGCAGGAATGGAATGCTAGATGTTTTGAGGGATGCAAACATTCTATTCTAGAGATTAAGTCTTTCTTCTTCCTTTCTCTGCTCGAGTGGAGCTTAGCTTTACAAATTTTTTCTTTTTCTTCTCTTCCTGTTTTGTTTGATCATTGTTTTTTGGGATCTTAATTGTATTGCACCCATAGTACATTTCCTGTGTACTTGGGTCTGTTATTTTGATTGCAAGAAAAATTTTATTGCTCATCAAACGTCACTACAATGAAGGAAGGTAGCATAAAATATTATCTATAAATACATGTTCATCATATGAAGCATCTCAAACAGATACCTGGCGTCGTCTTCTAAAAATTGCACATTCATGAGATGCCAAAACCTGGACAAAGTGCTCCACACGTTTCAAGTTTACCTATTAATGAAAAATGGGATGAAAAAAAATCAATAAGCTGGAAAGTGGAGATGGAACACTAATTATATGCAAATTTTCACAGAGCGAGAGAGATAAAAGGAACATGCTGCCAGAAGCAAAGGCAGATTGTATAACTAAATATTTATTGCACTTCTGCTGCACGTTTGAACAGCTGTAAGGAGATTATAAGCTATCACCTTATAAAGTGGTGCAAGAACATCAACAAGCCTACCAAGGCTCAACTAGCCTACTAGCCAACAAAGAATATGATATCAACATTAGTTACCATGATGTCATTCCTTAATTGTTACTTCTATAGTTTTATTTCTGTATTCACTTTTTTTTTTCCTTCCAGATTATTTATAATATATATGTTCCAAATCCTTTTAATAAGATGAGAGACAGAAAGTGACTTTTAGTGAGCTTGAAGTGCTAAAAGTGATGAGATTTGCAGTTAAAAGGAAAGGCTAGGGTCATAGGCTTGCTTTGAGCATAACATAATTAGCCTCTCAAGAATCTTGTAAGAAGTTACATATCATTAAAAAAGAGAATCTTGTAAGCAGTTCCCTTACCATTTAAGTTCAGGGGCAAAACTAAGATGAAATTCCTTAGATGTTGTATCTTAGGTTCCCTAATTAAATTCAACCGTGTATCTTATTAGTCAACGCTTTTGTTTTATATATAGGTAAATTATTATAAGTCAATGCAGCACAACCATTTGGGTTATTGCCTCATTAGCCAATATAATTCATTGTTTATAGTTACAACATTTGGTAGGGGATTTCTTTTAGGAGTGTTTGAGTTATGTTTCTCATTTTAAGGTTTTTGAACACAAAATTTAGAGAACTCCTCCTACCAGTTTTCAATTTTCAAATAACATTGCTTAATGACACTTTTGTAAATATGTTAAAAATTGTCTAATTAGACCACATGAGAGAACTTTCTCTCTTCAAATAAAATAATAATACTTTTACTATACTTGTTAGCTTTAAAAAAAAAAGCACATACATATACCAAACACAAAATTATGTTTTTTCACATTTTAAAATATGTTATTTGAAACATAGTACCAAACACATTTTTTACATTATGAATACTTTAACATGTGTTTTCACAACACTTTTTAAACCATAGTTTTCACGTCATTTTGAACAACAAAACTTGAAATCTCCTACCAAACAAGCCCTTAGCATCTTCATTGCTTCCTTTCAACCTGAAGCATTGTTTTTTTACCTATATATCCCAAAAAACTCCTCCCAAATTTCCAGATCACATACCAGCTGGTGAAGTTTCCTGGCCAAGACAAAACTAGTTGAGCTCATCAATCTATAGCTTTTTTCACCATCTTGCACCTATCAACAAAGCCTGGTACTTGGAGCCACATATTTTCAAATTTGGATAAAATTTACCTCTTTGCAAGTCACCACAATCCAGCAACATGACCTGATATCGAACATAGCAACAAACTCTATATAAAATCTGGGTAACATTTCTCTCACAACATCAAGAGAGAAATCTACGTTTATCTAGATTATTATCCCATGCACACAAGCCCCCTTTTAATGGAAAATCTAGTAATTCAAGGTCATTAAATAGGTCCAGAAGCTATCCATAGCTACAAATTTTTTTTGATAATTCGATAGTTGGGGGCAATCCACTCTTATAAAAAGTTCCACCTATACACTCCTTATCTTACTTGTCAAAAGAAAAATTAATAAATAAATGAACTCCTTACAATCTCTTTTGATACATTAGTTATCTTCATCTCCTGTAAGCAAATTACATCCCATTTCCACTCTCTTAGCAAATTTTTTACTACTGGACACATAGGATTTACGCCATCCAAATAGCTATTGTTGACTTCCTCCCTACAAGTTGATCCATGTAAGACACCCCATGCTTGTCATACCTTACCCATTGTGGTGATCTCCTCAATTCCAAGGGTCAAGAAGTTTCTGAGGTTTACAACTAGGGCTGCTTTGTAAATTAGATGTTGAGATGGCCTTTGATCATGTGAATTGGGGATTTCTTATGAAGTTACTAGAAAAGGGTGGGTTCTCTGCCAAATGGCGGCAATGGATATTCTTTTGCATATCTACAGTTCGTTTCTCTATTCTGATAAATGGCTCTCCTTGTGGGTTTTTTGAGAGTTCCAGGGGGTTGAGACAAGGTGACCCATTGTCCCCTTTGCTGTTTATATTGGTTATGGAAGCCCTTGGGAGAATGTTGGATAAAGCTATTCATGATGGTCACATGTCAGGCTTTTGTGTGGGTCGTGAAGAAGGAATATCATTGGCGGTGTCTCATCTTCTCTTTGCGGATGACACTTTGATCTTTTGTGGTGCTGATTTAGATCAGGTTCTATTTCTCCGTATGATACTCATTTGGTTTGAGGCGGTCTCTGGTCTAAAGATAAATTTGGGTAAGTCAGAGTTGGTTCCTATGGGTATGGTGGATAATTTGGATTTATTGTTGATTGTACTCGGCTGTAAACAAGGTACTCTTCCAATGAAGTATTTGGGTCTTCCTTTGGGTGCTAAATTCAAGGATAATGCAATATGGAACCCAATTCTAGAGAAGATAGAACGGAGATTAGCAAGATAGAAACGCTTGTACATATCAAAGGGAGGTAGAGTCACTTTAATTAAAAGCACTTTATCTAATTTACCCACTTATTTCCTATCTCTATTTCCTATTCCTGCACCTGTGGCTAACCGAATTGAGAAACTTCAGAGAAATTTCTTATGGGGTGGCATTGGAGATGAACCAAAATTCCATTTGGTTAAATGGGCTACTGTTTGTAGCCCCATTGCATCGGGTGGCTTGGGGATAAGAAAGGTAAGACTTTTTAATGAAGCTTTGCTTGGGAAGTGGCTATGGAGATTTGGGATGGAGAGGGATGCCCTTTGGAGGAAAGTGATAGAGGTGAAATATGGCAATGAATGGGGTGGCTAGTGTACTAGGCCTATTAATGGTCCATATGGTGTTGGCTTGTGGAAATATATTAGTCGGGGATGGCCTTCTTTTTCTCGCCACATTCTATATGATATTGGGGATGGGTCTAAGGTGAAATTTTGGCAAGACCATTGGTGTGGTGAGACTTCTCTTGTAATCAGTTATCCTGAATTGTTTAGAGTTTGCCGAGATAAGGAAGCTAGTGTGGCTAAGCTTATGAAGCTTGATAATGGAGTCCTTTTTTGGGATGTGAGTTTCTTTAGGGGTGTGCATGCTCGAGAATTAGAGGCACTGGTTGGTTTCATGGATACCATTTATGGTGCTTTGGTGAAAGGGTTTGGTGAGGATAAGATGTGCTGGAATCTTGATAGAAAGAAGGGCTTCCTGGTTAAAGACTATTATAGTCTCTTAGTGGGCTATAATGACTTTTGCTTTCCTTGGAAAAGTATTTGGAAACAGAAGATTCCTTCTTGAGTAGCTTTCTTTGTTTGGACTGCTGCTTTGGGGAAGTGCTTAACGATTGACAATTTATGAAAAAGGAGAGTTTGGATATTGGATTGGTGCTACATGTGCAAGTGTAACGGTGAATCGGTTGATCATCTTTTTCTTCATTGTCCGGTTGCATGGGATATGTGGGCTACGGTGTTCGGATTGTTTGGAGTGAGCTGGGTTATGCCGCAGTCTGTAGTGGAGCTTTTAGCATGTTGGCAAGGCAGATTTGATTGTCATCGAAATAGGTTTATATGGTTGATTATTCCCCACTGCTTATTATGGTGTCTTTGGAGAGAGAGAAATAGTAGGTGCTTTGAAGATAAGGAGAAATCTATTTCAGACTTGAAGCTATTTTTCTTTAGAACTTTAATGGATTGGTTGGCTGCTTTGCAGAACCAATCATTTTCATCTTTTCTTGATTTCCTAGATTCTTGTAATTTTTGTTCTTGATTGTTTGACCCCTTGTATACTCCCTGTGTACTAGGGTGCTTCCCTTTTTGATATCAATAAACTTATTACTTATCAAAAAAAAAAAAAAAAAAAAACAACTAGTGTCTACTTTTCATCTGCCATTGACACTTATTTCCTACGCAATTCTTAAAATTGTTGGGGTTGTCAAAATCATGTGTGACGAAAATGGGTAAAACAGTGTATTCTGTGTATTTGTATATTTTTGTAAGCCACAATGGTTGAATTTGACTAAGGCATGCCCCAAGTGAGTGTCTTGTGCAAAGGAAACCTTAGTGTCCTCTGTACTTTATTTATAATAAAGTAATAAATCTTGGGAGAAGTCTCCTGTAATTTCTGCCTATGGTGTGCACATTTGATTCACACATATTGTTTCAAAGTTTTCTTGTGAGTTGAAATTTTGGCAGAGATTAATTAGGATGGACTTAGTGCCATGACAAGGCAGAAATTTTGAGTGCAAATCTACCTGCGACACCTATTATGATGATTGATTGAGATTATGAAAGCATTATCAACTTACTGGAGAGAAGGGTCATAATACTAACACTTCAATCTTGGAGGTTTCTAACACAATGAGGACATAAAATATACCAAAAAGGTTTAACAGAAAACTGAAATTTCAAGTGGTATATATAAAAAATAAATAAATAAAAGGGGCAGGATTTCAAAGGGTGAATGCTAAAGCATGAACACATCAAGTTCTGGGGTTATCAGATACTGGACATATGACATAAAGTAAGAAAAAAATATAGTTATTCACCTTAAAAGAATCTGTGAGGTAACCTCCCATTTTGCAAAATTCCTTTTTGTAAACCATCATAAGCAGATCAATAGCACCCTGCAAAAACAATTCAAAACATGTAAGAATCAGTTACAACCAACAAGCAGAATTATGCAAAGTAGGTCTAGGTCAAGTACAAATATATGACTAGTCGCATTATGAATAATACTCTTAATAGTTTGAAAAGGAAGAAGGTTTGTAGTTTGTACGCACAGGATGTATGCTCAACAATATTTACATTCGGAAAGACTAAGTGATCCACAGTTTTGCAGATGTATTTGCAAATGCAACACCAGTCCACCAATAACATGCCTCCTAATAAAATTATCTTGTCAATAATTTTCCCTTGTTGCTGTCCACACACAGACTGTCTTCTTTTTTGGAATCTTGATACACCAAGGTGTCCAACAAACTATAGTTACCCCACAAAGTAGACTTAAGCACAAGTTTCACTTTCTGACATGACATGAAAGTAAAAAGTCCTTAGCTCTCTTCTTTGTAATTATTTTTTTTTTTTTTATGTTTTTGCTTTTCCATCTTTTCTTGTACTTTTGATATGCTGGTGCTACTTTGCATTTAGCAGTTTTTTGAATATACATCTTTCTTATCTATCAAAAAAATAAAATTGTCAAACTAAATTACCAAAATAAGAGGGGAAAGAGAAAGGTTTCCAACAAAATAATCATCACAAATCATCTGTACATGCAGATTTCTCTACTAAATCCATAGATTTAATCTTTATCTGCGTTGGAGTAGGTGAAAGAACTCTCTTTTTCTTGTTATTATTAGTAGGTGAAAGAACTCTAGATAGCCAACAGGAAAAATAATCTAGCTTGCTATTACTTCTGATCACAGGCATGGTCCACCTTTGAAAAGACCATATCCTCAAAAGTAAACAGAAACAGATAAACTATATGTTATATGCCAACATAGTCTTTTGGAGTGGTCTCGTTGTTGGGGTTTTACTGATTGTTCTTCTCTCTCTGAGTTTATATCTTCCCTTAGCTTAGTTTCCTGAGTACTTGTTTTGCTGTGCTGTTTGTTATTTTATTTCCTGTTGTTCATCATCATGAACAACTTGTACTTTTCCTAATTTTTTCCTTAATAATAGTTTTCTGATTACCTATCAAAAATATATATAGGTAGATAATATCTTGTAGATAAGCATCTTAAGAAACCAGTCACTTACAGGAGAATAAAAATATCTGCATATCAGGATACAACTGGAGAAACGAATATTAGAACTCAACTAGTACGTCCAACAATTTATTAGTATAAAAGTATAAGAATCTCAAGTGTCCAACCTCAGATATTTCCAATGAAGGAATGTGGGGAAGAAAGTCATTTCCAACAAACAAGCACATGAAGACAAAATCATCAATCAGGCGTTCTAATTTGAACTTCTTCTTCCTTTTTGAGGACTTCTTTTTTGCCCGGATGGTCATGTCAAGTTGTAAATACTCCCTGAGAATCAATATGTTGAGAAACTGTAACAAAATACCAGAGAAGAAAATGTTAAATATAAACATTTTAAAATTTTAAAATCAAAGCACAACATTCAACATCAACATCATGCAGCGGCAATAATTGGCAATTCAACCTCCAAATGATGATCTTGATGTAGATGGAACAACCTCAACTGTCACATTTTAAATATCAACCTGTATATTCGTCTATGACACATGCAGATCCAATTAAGTTTTACCCAAACAAAAGTAGATATCAAAAATTCATGGTGTATGAATCAACTAGAATCCACAAATTCTCAAGGCCATGAATTTCCACAAACAATATAAAATAAATAAATATTGAGAGGCAAGCAAGGGCATTATACACACACACTGGAACAGTAATGCATCAGGTTTATTGTTCAAACAACAAACAAGCATGTGAACAAGGGAAACCACGAAAAAACAAAAAGGAATGACATAACATGAAGAGACCGAGAAAAAAAAAAAAACCTGAAATTTCTGCCTTGAGATAAAACCTTCTAGATTTTCGCCCTCCACTTCCATTTTCTTTGACTTTTTCATATTTTCTTGCTGATGTTTATCATTTGATCTTGCTCCACGGACATCCTATGTCACAAAACTAAAAAATAAGATGCAGACCATGGTTTTCTTATAAGCTGACTGAAAAGAACAAATAGATTCTCAGCAAATACACCCAGAACATATCCCTGAAAACACAAACCTCTCTCAGAATAAAGAAATGCAATTCGTGAGTAGCCAGTGCAAGCATGATAAGATCCGCATCCTAAAATCAAAACATAACATTAGTCGCATATTACGAGACCCACATGCCATCTACATTAAAACTCAAATACATATGGACATTAATAAGCAACAGCTTTACCAATCCATACAGACAATGCCTGGTGTTTACATCATATCCTGGAAGATTTCTTTGTAAGCGAATGTAAGACATTATCTTATGCTCCCCTTCACCGGGAACATTGGCATCAGAAAGAATGACCTATAAATACTCATGTACGCGCAAGTTAGTACAGAAACAGATAGAGAAACAAAAAGAGTAAAAGACCATTCCAATACACTCCCCCCCGTTTACCTTAACTCCCTGCCACCCAGGATCTTTATTCATCCGCAAATGTATATAATAACGAAGAGCCGATGACAACAATGCCATGAATTCAGTTCCAGGTGTGATCACATTTGAGTCCATCTTCTTGCACTGCTCCAAATACGCTGCCTTTTCTTCTTCTGATTCAAATATCTTCTCTCTTGAAGCAGCCTAATAGTTTTTTTTTTTTTTTAAATGAAATTTCATAGGTATAAAATAGTACAAAAAGGCTAAAATCAATGCAACAATGTATTTGAATTTAATTGGGGAACTGTAACTAACTTTTGCCCATTAAATAAAGAAACTAACTAACAAAAAAAAAAAAAATGGCAACAAAACTCTTAAGAAGTGTAAAAATTAATTATCAATTATGAAGAAACTCACTTCAGCAGCTGCATCCTTAGCTGCCCGAAAACGCCTCGAACGTTGCTGATTCATCTTAGCTCGCGGCGCTACACCATCTGCATATAATAATCACACAAGTTATGTAAATCACCCCACCCCCAACTATCAAACTTTGGCAACCCGATTTCATGGAGAAAAAGAACGATTTTAAACATTCGACTTTGCCTTTTTTTTTTTTTTTTTTTTTTTTTTTTGGAAATGGCAGCCCATTGAGTCTTTATTGAAACTGCTACAAATTTGTGTTTTCATGCTGCAATACTAACTAACTAACTACCCAAATTCAGTTATTAAATCAGTTGTAATAGGGGGTTGAGTTGTGAGTGGTGACCGATTGCTAGGAATAGGAGTTTGCGGGGCCTGACGATGGAGAAGACGCGGTCGATGTAGCTGAAGACGGCGGCGAAAACGTCGTCGTAGCTTTTGGGAGGCGGCAGGCCTTCGGGGTGGAAGCAGGGATGGACGATACCGTTCATGTCGAGGTAGAGGTTGTCGAATTCCTTGCCGTTTGGGTTCGGCTTGGTGGCGTCCGGCGGTTCTTCTTCGATGGCGTCCACCACCGTCCGCGGGTACCTGTCCAGAAGCCATCTGTAAAATGAAGGTATTCCCATTTTTTGAGAGAGTGAGAGAGAAAACTGTGTTGTTGTTGTTGTTTTATAATGCGGCAGGGTTATTGTTAGGGTTTTAGAGTTTTCCGGTTTCTGGTTTGCCACTTCAATGCTCACGTGTCATATCCTCTCTTATTATGGACATAAAACGGGATTTTTTAGAAAATAACTACAAAACCCAAACAATATTATTAGTTAGGCAACATTTTAAACATATTGCATTTCTAACAATTCGACTTCAGAGGAGCCGATTTTACTATTCATATCTATTTTTTGTCAGTTGAGTAGATAAAGAAATCGAGTCCTTTGTACTCATTTTTTATACATAGAAATCGACTTCAGTGGAGTCGTTTTCTTTGTATTGAAAACAACTCCACTGAAGTCGATTTGCCAAAAAACCCCATGCCGTTACAGAAGGACCCAGCAAACGAACCCAGCAACACCGACGAGCAAACGAACACAGGCGCCGACAAACCCAGGCGCCGACGAGCGTGATCTTCTCCTCCACTGATCCGATATGAGCATGTTAGACATTTGCTCGTCGGTGTTGCTGGGGTTCATCGGGGTTTGGTGAATCGGTGCCTGGGTTCTTCGTTTGCTCGTCGGTGTTGCTGGGTTCGTCGTCGGTGTTGCTGGGTTCGTCAGGATTTGGTGAATCGGCGCCTGGGTTCCTTCGTTTGCTCGTCGGTGTTGCTAGGTTCGTCGATCAGAATCGGTGCCTGGGTTCATCAGCAAGAAACCCAGGCGCCTGAGTTCATTCGTTCTTCGTTCTTCGGTCACGGTAAAGGACTGGGTTTTTACAGAACGAAGAACGAAGTTGTGTGAAATTGGTGTTGCTATTTCAACGTTTTCTTTGTATTGAAAACGACTCCACTGAAGTCGATTTCTATGTATAAAAAATGAGTACAAAGGACTCGATTTCTTTATCTACTCAACTGACAAAAAATAGATATGAACAGTAAAATCGACTCCTCTGAAGTCGAATTGTTAGAAATGCAATATGTTTGAAACGTTGCCTAACTAATAATATTGTTTGGGTTTTGTAGTTATTTTCTAAAAAATCCCAATAGTTCTTTACAATATTTTGAAAAATGCCATAGTTTTAGAGTATATTGAAATTGTGTTCATCGTCTCACATTCATGTTCATATGAGAAGGGAAAAAAAAATGTTTATCACTCATTGGTTATATGTGTTAGAGTTTCAGTTCTTATAACTCTATGCTACTACTACAAAAGTTAGATTATTTTGTAGTGATCCTCAAGTTATGTAATATATTATAAACCTGTTTAAAAAACTCTATATATTATTCCAAGAATACTTAAAAATTACTCCAATATTTTTAATTCCACAACTTATACTGTATTAAGATTAAGATTATAATTTAGAGTCCAAATTCGGTAAAATTAGGTGAAAAACTCATGTTTACACCATCTAATAAGAGATTATCATATTAATTTTTTAGTTAAAACTTAATATATTCTACCGTACTTAGTAATATCTCAATAACCTCTCAATTTGGTTGGATTTTCATATGGAAATTATAATTGATTAAATTTGGTTGTACCTATTCTTTAATATATAATATGATGATGTAGCATATTGTTGGGATTGGAGAGTATAAAGCTTAGATTTTACACCATATTTTTATAGAATTTAATCTCTGTAAGTATAAATTAATGTGTCACCAATCACAAAAAATCATTATCACATCAGTTTGTAAGTTTTATGTAATAAAATTTGCAATACATTTAAGCTTTAGCATTTTCTTCATTTCACTCACGTTATTATAATTATACACACTCACACACTCAAAATGCAAATCATGACTTAAATTCGCAAAAAACGCCATCACATAAAACACTCAAAATGCAAATCGTGAGTTGAAATCACAATACACTCATTTTTGTGCATTTTGAGTGTGTATAATAAAGTGTGTAATAAATGCCACATTTTTTTTTTCGTTTTTCCTTTTTGGCTTCCTTAGCCTATGCTCTTCTTTTTCTGTTTTCTTTAATTTTATATCACTAATATAGGCAAAGATGATAAAGAATTAAACTTCCTCCATGGAAATATTGAAAGCTTTTTTGTGAAGCTGAGGATGAAACTGGCCCAAAAACTCGAAGATTGACCTTCTAGATGTAGTAATATCATGAGCCATTGCAATTGGGACCATATTATTTGTGCAATTGGGCATGAGGTGAAAAGATGCATTGTTGTTTCTATATCTTTTTGACATAAGGGGAAGCTTATGTCTTCTATGGTGAATCTTTGATTGATCACTGACCAGGTAGGAAGAGAATTCAGGGCTATTTTTCGTTGGAGATATTTTTTAATCTTTCTTCAATTCTGGATTTCCGTATCCTCCAAGGTCCAAATAGCTGTTTATAAGAGGGACTATTGAAGAGAACCACTTGATCAACCCTGTAGTTGATTATGTTGAGAACTGACCATTTGTATTTGGAGTCAGAAACTAGCCAGCTTTCTCATAAGAATTGCGTGCCTAGTCTTACTACATGGGAAAGTATGGTTATATTAGAGCATTCATGTTAGCTTTAAGCACTAGGACGCATCAAGCCGTTTTGCTCTATATAAAGGATTTGGCTATAGGAAATGTTATGCACATGGCCCATCATCATTTTTATATTACTCGGCCATTAGTATGGACCATGAAGTATAGTTCTGTCTTCTTGCTAACTGGGCAGAGCCTGCAACTAGATATTACATTGGGGGAAAGACATTTTAAACCATTCCCTTACCCTAAGTTTGGATGAAAGGAATCGGTGGAGAGGAGAGAGAAAAGGAGAAGAAGAGATCATAATGTACAGAATTTTAGTATATTTTGGAATGTACTGAGTTTTAGTCTTGGCTTCACACCTAGTGCAAGTTATCATAATCAGGCCCTCGGGGAACCATTTAGCAATATCCAATTGTTGACAAAACCAATATATCTAAGATTCAAAAACCATGGTAAAAGGAAGTGAAGCCAAGACTCATCCAGGTGTGACTGAACACTGCATTTCAAGAAACAGAGTCCTTTGAAAGATGTCATATCCAAAGCTTACACATTAGATGAATCCTGTTGTAGGTGACTGCAATTCTGGTGCAGAATTCTCCCTGCTGTGATGACTTCATTTCGTCTGATCAAAAACTTGTGGCACAGCATCATAAATGCCAAACTTCCAGCAGAGAAAGCTGTTCAGGGAAAGGGCATATCAGTATATTACTACATACTACGAGCTTCCTGTATGATATAGATCACATTTACTTGGAATAAAAAATAGAATACTTACAACTGATACTCATTTGGAAGTTTGGCACATACTCTTGTAGAGCTTTTCCATGATCTTGCAGATGGTACGTATTATCAAGGTACCATATCAATTATGCCTCAGTCTACAGAAATGATAGCATCATAAGCAATCAATCCAGTTTTCCTCTCCTTTGTATTTGGGAACAATGTGCATAAAACAAAAATTAATGAACTATATAAACAAGATCAATCTGGGAGAGTTTAGAACCTATTAATTATCAACTATAAGCAAGAGAGCTCTATGGGATCTCCTTCCATTATATGTAAACTCAACCATTTAACGCATTTAGGGTAACTCTGCACTCACTTCAAGCCTCTCAAGATTCACATGACATGTCTAAGAAACTTCTATAAATGCTAGCAGCTATAGATAACGTGTGCATATTTTTATGCTACAGTTTTGTAAGTAGGATTAGCAAGACAATGGAAATTGGAAAAGGAAGTGGAGCAGAGAATAACTCTATCCCATCATTTGGTTGAATGGATGAAAACTCAAAGAGGATAACGTATCAAGGCCCACCATTGTCTGCCAGCCTAAAAGTGGGTGGATCGGGGAAGGAACCTGTTAAGACTTAAGAGGGGTGCCCCCACAGCAATCAATTTCAACAAACAACAAGGGTAAAAAAATGTCTTCACCTTTACCTTGGTCCTTTCTTTACCTCCTACTAAACACAAGGTTAGGAAATTTCCTTTTTTATCTTGTAAGCAACATACCATTTTTCATGGCCATTTTCCATACCAAAACAATTTGCATCTAGCTAAGTGAAAGATTAATTTTAACTTCAAGGGTTGTACTTCTATAATAGCTTGCAGGAGTTATTTTCACAAAATTACATACCATGTGGAGTAATACTTCTATAATGAACATGAAAATATTAAATAAGAAAAGAAACATTTTAAATTACCATAGTAACTATTCTGAATCTTCTTCACTTTCAATGGCAGGAATTCTGCGGAAACGAGCCAAGTATCGCAGATCTGATACTTCACTTTTATTTGGTGTCACTGATCTCTTACGCTTAGCAGAAAACCCTGTCCCGGAAAGTGAATCAAATAAATCTCCCATGTCCATCTCCTTTTGGACCCCGCTATTCTCATCAGCATAGCTACAGAATCACCCATTGAAGAAGTCAAGAAAAAATAATGACCAATCAGGTAAGAATTCAATTAAAATAGACAGGAAAATAATTTATTTATATAGGGGGATGTTCAAAGTCAATAGTATAAAGGGTTGGTTAATAGGTACCTTTAGTACATTTGTTAATGGACCATTTCAAAAAAGTTTTAATACCACCTTTATGAGAAATATAAAAAGCTGTCAACAAAGTTAGTTACTTTTTTTTTCCTATAAAAAGTTTCTAAAAATATTTTATAAACCAATGCCCTTAGTGCATCCGTTAACTTTTCCCTATTGAAAAATACTTTGCAAACACCATAGCATGCATTAGTCATATTTTCAAATTGTTTGGGAAAACATGCAGTAGATAAATATACATTCATGAACTAACAGTGTAGTTTTAACCACATCTTGATAGAAAAGGACACAAGGGTTCATCAGCTGTCTCCATTCTCCCATTCACATTTTGGAAGTGCTATTCATTCTTGGCTAAGCTCAACCCAACCTAACTCAATTAGGCATTAGTCCCAACTAATTGGGTGCATTAAAAGTACTATTCATTACTTATCAAAATATTAGTGATAAAATATTGAATACTAAGGTGGCCCTGCTGTTACTATTTAAGATATATTAGTGCTTAATATGATGATAGACATGGAGGGAAATAAAAATTATAAATAACATATAGGTGCAAGCTTTTTGGCCAAAACTATATGACAAATTTCTTAAATAAAATGTAAACAAAGGCTACTAAAGGAGGCAAGGGAAGCCATACCGTTCTCGAAGGATTTTGAATGCTTCTTTTGTAGCATAAGGCAGCCCTGTCTTTGGATCACGATACCTACAATATGAAATGACAAATGATTAAGAAGTACGGTGGGAGAGTATACCAAGGAACCATTGTCAAACAACTTCCAAATCAAAGGTCAAAATTAATGAAAGTAATCAATTTATTAGGGCTTAATCAAATAGCTAATATAATTATTGGTTATTTGTTTGACTGTTCTTGGACTTGGGGACTCACATCTAGTGATTCTCTCCCTCTATTCATTAGTTCTTTACTCTCTTGTAACTAATTTTCTGTTCTTTTCTTTTTCTTGCTTGTACTATTTGACTTCTTTGTGCTCCTTTTGCATAAAGTAGTATTTTAATATAGACTTATCTTACTTATAAATAAAAATTAATAAACAAATAACCAATAAAAATACGATTGACTCCAGGTTGAGTTCATGGGTTCAAAGCCCATTTGGTGCATGTGTAACTTACTAATAATATATATATATATATATATGTATATATATTAAAAGTCAAAATGAATAATAAATCTTCAAAGGGAGTTCTGGCACACCTAATGCTTTTCTAGGAAAAAGTACTCCCATTAGTGTCCTTAACTCTGTTCACTTGCTCATTTAAAGGTTGAATAAGAGCATCTACTAATTCTACTTCCCACTTCTGAACAAATCAGAACGAACTCTAGTTCCAGTGTAACACCATACTTATCAGGCCCAAAGAATGAGACACTACTTCTTCTTTGTTCATAGATATGGAAAATAAATTAAGAAAAAGTGTTTGAAGCAGAATCTTGAACGAACCTCTAGTTCCAGTGTGACACCATACTTCTCAGGCCCAAAGAATGAGACACTACTTCTTCTTTGTTCATAGATATGGAAAATAAATTAAGAAAAAGTGTTTGAAGTAGAATCTTAGTGCGCCATGCATCATTCCAAAGAAAAACCTTACTAACATCCCCAACCTCAAATGACTTGCTATTAATGAAATTATGAAAGTGTGCCACCCACTTCAAATAGCCTTCCACAAACCTACGCCATGCCTATGCCTCAAAACTGAAGTCGTTGAGCAACCTGGATCATCCACAACTTCAAAGCTATCTCCCAGCCTTGTAATCTATCCCTCTCCACTATACTCAAACAAACCCTACAACCCAAAAGTATTTCCTTTTGATCTAGTCCTAATGATGAGGACAAGGAAGAGCTCAAGGAAAAAGATTAAATATACAAAAATTCAAGAATTGTGGTCTAGTTTTGATGTCAGACCTTCTTAGCACCTTTGATAGATCATTTTAATTATTAGTATTGAGTCTTTTAGGTTGAGAAGCTGCTGGATAAGTTTTAATTAAGTTCTATTAGAATAAGGGCAATTTGGTAATTTCCAGAAATCTGGAAAGGGCTGTCCTTGGCTGTACCATAGGCCCATGGGTCTTATTTTATGTTTACATATTATTAAGTCTTTTATTTAATTATAATTAGTATTTCTATTCATTCTAGGAACAGGTTATTTAGAGTCCAGTCCTACTAGGAAAATGACAACTATAGCCTCTATGTAAAGGCCCTTTAGTAGTCATGTTATTTCAAAATATTTTTTATTAATAAAATTCAACAGCTTATTTTAAGCTTTGTTTGGTGATGCAAACTTCTCCGAGGTGTGATGCCAAGGAACCCTAGGTCCGATGCTTAGGAAGACCTAGGTGTGATTGCCTAGTGTTTTATTTATGTTATTTTCTGTTTATCCCCTGTTTCAGCCCCCAAACAGCCATCAACCCTCATACTTTTTCTAACGTAAACTCTTAAACAATAATCCTTATTCAAGAATTCATCAAGAAACCTAGTATAGTGCTGAACTTCTTAACAGTCCTGCATCACCTAACCTCATTAATATTTTACCATTTATTCCATGGACAATCAAAGCTGCTGGTTCATGTACTTTTGCAAAAATGTTTGAGAGAAAAACAGAAAGTCAATTGCCAATGAAAAAAATTAACAATCTCCATTGTCAAAGTCATTTTATTAATGATTTTTTTCTTGTAAAAACTATATTACTAAATCAAGGGTTAACTACGCATGATAGAACATCATTATAATCCATATGTTCTCCAGTTGTACTTGCACAGAAATCAACAACATTTTTAGACTTTGCATTTGAATGTTATTTCCAACAGCCGTATCTTTAGGGAAACCACTGACCACCAAATCAGAAATTCAGCTCTTACCTGGCAGGCAAACCAGTAACAGCACATACAGCCTTCTCCGGATCTGGAAAAAAATTTAATTAGAACACATAAATCAAAAGCATAGCCATAGAATAAGATCAAGAAGTCCCTAACTGCCACCAAAGAATGTGAAATGTATCCAAGTATGCTTTTAAGCACAAAAATCTTGACAGAAGTTATTTTTCGTTTCACCTAATTAAACTTAAGCTTGGGGATTAATACTTATTTAGGAAGAAGAAAATGAGGCCGGGGGGGGAGGGGGGGGGGAGGGAAGGCGGATAGCAAAGGAAAGAGAGATAAACTGAGGAAAAAAAAAAAGGATGAAAAGTTGGAACCTTTAATAAAGTAAGGATACCATAAAATGTTTATCTTCATGGTAACTGCATCATACGAAGCGAGAGTCATGCCAAAAAGAGAGCAAAAAAGGGCATACCCCTGAACACAGGAAGTATACGAAGGAAGTGACAAAGGAAAAAGAAGATGAAGAAGGAAAAACCAAAAAAAAATTATCTTAAATTGTTGTAATCCAGGAACTCTAACAAGTTCGAGGAGAATGAAATAGTAGCTGAAGTCCATCTGTTTAAAGCCTTCAAAAAAGAGAACCTCAATTTTGATAAAGGAAACTCCCCCTCAAAACAACGCACATTCCTTTATCTCCATATGCACTACAATAAACAAAGGCCTCTCTAAAAACTACAGGTTTATAGATAATATATTAATATTGAAGCTCTTAAAGAGCTATTTTGAACAGAATCTTTGTGATCTTTATCCTAATAGACAACTCACTTCGACTACAGTAAGCTATGCAGCTTCATTTCTTTAATAAAAGGCAGGTGCAAAATCAAAGGTATACGAGTATATGTGAATAATATCAGAGAGTTTTAGAAGTTCTAAACTTCATTTGTAGTACTAATACGCAGTTGGGCAGAAATATGGTGGTAGTATCTCAAATGATGATAGAAACTTCAGGTAGCATCATTTACATAAAAACAAGGCTGATCTACAGCCGAAACTGACAAGTACACTCTTGTGGATCATTATGAGGAGCAGGGTGTCTAAAGATTAACTATGCAATTTAGCAGGACAATAGATCCATTTTTAAGATCATGGCACAGGGGTCTAAAGGTTTACCTTCAATCCCTGGCTTAGGGGTGTGACTGACACAAGGAGGTAATTTATTGATAGTGGCAGGGACAAAGCTTAACATGCATAAAAATATCAGTGACTGTATGGCTTAATATTTGAGAGGAAAAAATCATCCATAAGAAAACAGCACCGTCAAACATTGGCAATCTTGTATGGGAATGATTTGTATACAATCAAATTTTGCATAAAGATACTCTTTTTAAAATAATAATAATAATGAAGTACCAGTATTATCAAAAAAAGGAAAGCTCAAGAACACAAGATGCGTACACAAACTTAACTAAAGAATACAACGAGAATAAATTAGGCTCTAAAAGGAAGAGAGCGTATTAAATCATTTTGCATAAATATATTTATAAAAAGAAAGCATTTTCACCATGACTTTAAAATGACCACAAGCATATAAAGTTAACTTACAAGGAACAGGTGTTGTAGAAATCTCTGACAGAAATGACAATCCTTTACTGAATTCTAAATATGAAGAACCTGTACGGAATTTATAGATCAACATTATTTAATCCAACTTGAATTAATTTAGCAGAAAAATTAAAACTTTGTGCAGTCACTTTGCTGTCTAAAACCAATATGTAAATTAAATTATGAAGGAAAGCTTACCATCCTTTGAAAAAAATCGTATCTGTGGGCCACTGTAGACAGCTTTATGCACAATTGCTCTTTTCTTAACTTCTTCCTCCCTTGCTAAAACACGCTCCAAGTTCCTCAAGTTCATGATTTCTGCAAAATTATAACCAATGCCATTCAAGTATAGATCATACAGAAAGAAAAAGCTTCACAAATTCATAACATATAAATAAAAAGTTTCCAGCAATCCTCAAATCATCTCCTAAAACTGAGTATTAAGAGTAGAAACCTGTTTGAGCTGCTTCCAGGAGCATCTCTTCTTGGGTCATCTTCTTCTCCTCTCCTTCCTTTTTCCTTTTTATTGGCTGAAAATTCATTCCAACTTGAATGATTGCATGTCTTTAGATTTGAAAACGCTACTCATGCAAATTTTACAAGTAGCAAAGTCTAAACAAATCAAATGAACTAAGGAAGCAGTGAGCAATGCCATTAAGGATTAGAATAACATATTCAAGAATATGACCCAGCTCATCCATGAGAATCTTAAAATAAACCTATTCGAGTACTAAAAATCAATTAGGGTTTTTGCAAAGTGAGAATGGAAAAATAAATAAATAATTCATTCTCAGACATGCATTTGAGATAGTTAAATGGTTGAATTTGCCCAACTTCAAAAAGGATATCCCCAAGATACATTATATCATACTCAAATACATGTCTGAGATGCTACTGGTGATAGTATAAGTTTAAGTCTCCGCAAACAGCCTTTTATTTCTTCAAAATTAAATTGAACGTCTTATTCATCATGACCATCATTCCATTTATACAACAAGCAAGTCTTTAATCATAACCGGAAGTATGTCCAGCAAGAAATGCTATAATAGGACAGACAACTGACCTTCATTGTTGCTTGCAGAGCTGCACGTATTGCATCTCTCTCAGCTTGCCTAACAATGACCGAAGTTCTAGTAGATTTCCTGATCGTCCTCTCTCCTTCATTGTCATCAGGGCCATCATGGTGTTCACGGGAGCCAGACTTTTGAGCTGGTTTTTCATCATTGGGATCGGCTTCTAACTTCGAGAGGTCTTTCTTTTTCGTTTTCCTCTTCGCTAGAGTCTTTCCGGGGAATATTAGTCTCTTCTTTGGACGCGTCCTATAAGAAAACCCAACATTTAGAAACACTCCCAAATTGATAGTATCTTAAAACATCATTTGCTTTAGCCAATAGAAACTAAACCTGTCCTCAGCATCATTTTCTACTTCTTCATCTGGCTCGGGCTCCTAAATAACATGATAACCCAAAAAAAAAAATCTTTAGCAGGATGACTACATTTTAGACTGTTCAATTTCTAAACAAAAGCCCTTTAGACTCGCCTCTAGCTAGTAAAACCTACAAAAAAACTGACCCCACCTGCCAGAACAAGTTATCGGGTAATCTAGGGGCATTCACCCTTTCACGGGTTAAGTAATGTATGCTCATGCCCAGAAGTTATATTCTAGTCTGTTAAACTAAACTAAGCTCATTTTTGGTTATTTAGCTTAAAATTGGGGTTATGTACAGCGTAATTTAGCATTACAGAAAAAAAGGTAAAATTGTTAAGAAAGTATAAGGAAGCTCTCACATCTTCATCAAAGTCACTATCAAACTCGTCAGCAACCTCTTGCTCTTCTTCATAATTAACATCATTCTCTTCCTGCAAATCACATATATAACATAGTTAATTTCCAAGTTAACAATATTAGAAACAAAATTGAGAGAGAGAGAGAGAGAGAGAGAGAGAGAGAGAGAAGTACATCTTTAAGAGCCTCTTGATTCCAGAAAAGCTCGTCTTCTTCAATTTCCTCGTCGAGCAGCTTAGTCATTCGCTTCCCTCTCGTTGGTCGAGTGGTGCGATCGAGGAATGCATGTGCTTCTTCTTCTTGTTCTTTAGAGGAATCCATCACAGGCCAAGACAGTGTGACACGGAGAATCAGTCTACTAGAGCGAACTATCCAATTTCAAAAATGTATGAACTTTTGCTATGTTCAGTTCTCGTCTAGGGCTTATTTTCTCTTCTCTGTTAAACACACACACACACAGTGGCCTGTGGTTTTTTTTTTTTTTTTTGTATGGGGTCGGATCGAAACAAAGAAGGAGGAAATTGGTCGCGTTTTTAAAATGGGCTTCGAGAGCCTACTCACTCCTAAAGCCCATTTATGAAGAGATTTGGCATTTGGGCTTGGTTTGTAAAAAACACAAAACGTTGTAAACTACGCATTCCCGCCGCCAGTCCCATTTTAGCTTAGGATTTTTGTGTTTCACGAGGACCTGATTTATATAATATTTTCACAATAGGTGATAAGTTGTTTTTTTTTAGTAAGAATTTTTTTTTTTTTAGGGAAAGTTTCAATTTATGGCGTTCGCTTCTGATAATAACATTTTATTATCAGAACAAGACACTAAATGGTTTTTGGTGTAGGCAGAAATTAAATTTTAGATTTTTTATTCAACCATCAGAGACTTTACTAGTTAAACTAACTGGAACCCACTTTGTTAGAAGGAAGGTAATAAACTGTTAGTAATTCTAATTTGAATTTATTACTAAAATTATTATTTTGCTCGCCAATAATAATTTATCACCTATGGTTTGTTACAAGAGTGTTATGAAAATATTGTAGACATAGTATTTTTTTATAAAAATAAATATGAACTAAAGTTGTTTGAAATAAAATTAAATGAACAATCTTATACTTTTAATTAGAATAGTAAATAAACCATGTCATTCATAAAATAGCTCTTGACTCGATAAAAAATTTATTTGTTAATAAACAAGTGTGGGGCCTTTTTTGTGTTGTGCATTGGGCTGGGCTGCCTCTTACGGTAGTGAGCCCGAGTATTCTGAGTAAGAGAGTTGAGACCAGTCCAACTGAACTCAATTTGGGCTGGCTTGTGCATAAACTATGCCTCGTCTGCCAGGAGTGTGCTTATGGCAGGCAACACTGTTTCAGATGAGTTATAGCAGGCAGATATAATAACAACAAAACAGAGTCCTCTGACTTTTTAATAGATAATGACCAAATAAATTCCTATTTATGAAACATAATCATAGTGATAATAATGACTTTTACAAAGAAGATAGAGGAGTAAGTGACAATATGAGTTAATCAAGAATAAATATGAATTAAGTCAAGTTTGGTCCGCAGAAGCAAAAAAACCAAAGAGGAAGAATGCTTCCTCTCAATGCAACTAATCTCCCAAGAAAGATCTTGCCATGGGGATTAATGGCTTTGAGAGAACCGGACTTGAATGGTTAATGCCCAAAAGAATCCTTTTTGCTTTTTTGGAAGAAAGTAGGATTTTTAAAGGGAGAAAGGGAAATCGATCTATTGGTGCATGCCCACTGTATTAACTCTCTTTGTTTTCTGTTTTCTTTCTTATCTTTTTATTTCCCTTGTTTTTACTTTCTTTCTATTTTATTTCGTGATCTTCCTCTGTTTTTCGATCCCCTTTTCTGAGCACGGCAAGGGTATTCTTATAGTGCCTATCGTGACCAGATTTTACTACTTTGCTCCTTAACAACCTCTATTTGGTTTAGGTGTACTTGCCGACCACCAAAGATTCGTCTGTGTGCCACTCCCTCTTGCCAGACAAAGACAGGTTGTTTTATTCATTAGTTTGTCATGGCACCCTTTCCTACCATGGTGTAGGTGCTTTCTCTCTCTATCTTTCATGGCATACACCTAACAATTCCTCCCTCAACCTTACTTCTTTTGGGTAGTTTGTCATCTCAGCAAGATGTACCCCCCAAAAGAGCTTGGGCAGGAGCAGCAAAATAGGTCTTTTCCCCTCTCCCTACCACCAAACCATACCCCCCTTACCTCTAACCCATGATCCCACCACGTCCCATATTGGCTGGGTATAGGCTGGTGGTGTCTGGGCCTTGCGTGTGCTTCCGTTTCATATATGTCCAAAATCTGCCTGCTGCTCATGCATTTGCCGCGGTCTAGAGGCTTGCTTGCACAGTCTGCCGCCCTTCTTCATTCTTTTATGTGGGCTGTTTTATAATTTCTTGCTCCCCTTAGTGGCTGGGCTTCATTTGATACTGGGCTTTACATTTCTTCCAGACTATTTCTTGATTGTCATCATGTCCTGTCATATTACTCTATCATTCCTACCGTAATGACTTGATCCTGCCGGGCCTTTTTAGGCCTGCCGTGTATTCTTTCCCCAATGGCTTAGCATGACCATGGATTTTCTTACTTATGGGCTCTTGTGTCCCTTTTGTTTTCCCTTGGGCATCCTCTGCCCATTTGCTTGCCTTGGGCTTCCTCAGCTCTTTTCTTAACTTTGTGTTCCTATGGACTTTTACTAACTTCATTGGGTTTCCTCGGCCCAATTACCTCATACTCATCTTTGGGGTTTGTGGGCCTGCCATTAATCCCCTACTTTCTTTGCTTACATTGCTTTGAGTCTGTCGCGGCCCATTCTTACTTTTTCACATCGTACACTGCCCATAGGTTTGCTATTTGCTATTTCTTTCTTTCTGGTCTCTTTTGAGCCCATTTGCTTTCTCAAGACCCATTTATTTATTTTATGGACCTACGATCCATTATTCCTGCCGCTTGGACTTAATGGTTCTTGTTTTCTATCCTTTTGCCAATTTCTTTTTAGTTTGTGTTGCTGGGCTTCTTTCCTTCTTTATGACTTCTCAAAAATGGCCCCAACAACAAGCTAAGTTTAAGTCTTAACTCTAAACTTGTTTGATAAATGAGCTGAGAAAGAAAAAAAAATCATGAATAAACTCATAACAATAGGACTCGAAAAAAAACAAGTCCAACTTAAGCTCGATGATAGGCTTTATAAAAAACAAGTTTAGCCTAAGCTCAATTATGGGCTTGATAATAAGCTTGACATAAGCTTTAAAAATAAACTAATATCTTACTAAATCTTTAATTAATTTGGAGTTTGCACCACACTTCCAAACTAAATGAGTTTGAGTCTTAAGATTTAAGAGTTTGATATTTAACTCGAGCTCAACTTGACTAATAAATCAAACTAAGTCAAACTAAGTTTAAGCTTTTGGATTTTTCGTGATCTTAAACTTGAATATTGTAGCAAAATTCATTTTGAGATTAAGCTTTTTTTTTTTTTTTTTGGATAATTACAGATTACTCATTTGTGGTTTAGCCCGAATTTAATTTATCCACTTGTAGTTTCATTTTTTACACTTTACCCACTTGTACTTCATTCCGTTTAGTCTCTGTTACCCACCTCTATTAAAAAAGATGGGTAAATAAGTCTTTTTCCTCTCATTTTATGTCTCTCTCATCCCAAAACCAAAAAAAAAAAAGCAAAAGAAAACAAGATCAAACCCAAATTTCCTTAAACTAAGAAACCCATCATACAGACAAAACCATTAAATCGACTTGCCCCTTGAGTCAAAAAGCCAATTCAATCTAACTAGCCCCTGAAATAGAAATATTCGAAGTAAACCCACCTATTCATGACAACAAATAACAAAAACCCAGTAAAAACCATTCAAAAAATCATGAGCACTTAAGAAAAGTCTCAGCAACCCATCCTTTCCTTCTTATTCATGACTCATCGAAACACAACAACAAGCCCACCCAACAAACTCCAAACAACTCTACCTAACAAAATCCCAACATACCCCTTGTTTGTTTTTTTGTTTGTTTGTTCTATATAGAATGCCAAGAGCGGAGATCCAAATCTGAAGCGCTATTGAAGAAGCTAGATAGCCAAATACCAGCCACGTTGGATCTAAACATTACTACCTTCCAATAATGGAAGGACTTTGCCTTCGAAATGGGAAGATGCAGAGAGGTGGGGAATTGTGTATTACTTGTTGTATTTGCAGATGTTTGATGGAGGGATTGTGGAGAATTTTGTTGTGGCGGGGTCTCCATTCTTGGTTGGAATCTTCATTGCCTGGGGTGTGTGTTCGCTAAAGAATAATAAAAAATGATGGTATAATTTGATGTTCTTGACTTTATCATAAATATTGACATGCTAAGATGTTCATATTGTATGTACTCATGATTTTCAAGCAAATTAGTAAATCTACCTCATATGGATGGGAGTGTGTTTTGGGAGAAAGGAGTGTTCGATTTGTTTTGAGTTTTGTTTTTGATAAAAAAATGTGTTACAAGTAACGTTTGAAAAGGAGGTGGGTTACAAAGTAATAACGAAATGAAACTCAGGTGAGTAAAGTGTTAAAAATGAAACCACAAATGGGTAAGTTAAATTCGGCCTAAACCACATATAGGAAATTTGTAATTTTTTTTTTTTTTTTTTTTTTGAGGGGATTCAAGATTAAGGGTGCGTTTGTTTTGGCTTTAAACCACTTCCGAAATTGCTTTTTCGTAAAAGTGGGTGTTTGGTTGTTACTGAAAATTGGGTCAAACTGAAAATGTTTTTAGTGTTGATTGTAAAATAAGGGCAAAGAAGCGTACACTATTTTCTGTTGTTATTTTCACTTCAAACCATTTCCGGAGACACGCAAAGAGAGAAAGAGGGAGAGAAAGAATGACTCACAGACGTGCAAACATAGAGAGAGAGAGAGAGAGCGCCGTCGAACCCACGATCGCGCTGGCCAGATTGCTGTCCTCGTCCCCTCCATGCAATGGTGAGTGCTCTGTTCATCCAAGCACCACCGAGATTGCACACCAGCACCCCAGCCTCGGCGAGATCGATCCACATCCAAGAGCTCCGATCCCTCTTCCATAAGCTCCGATCCACGTGACCCACCCATGCCCGATCTCTCTCTTTCTTGATCTACCTCTCCCTTTCCCTCACTTGTCGATCACTCTCTCTTCCTCCTTCTTTCCGTTTGACTGAGCTTTTGGTGTTAACAAATGTTTTGTTCTAATTTTTGTTTGGTTTTGTTTTGATTTTTGTTTGTTTTAAGTTTATATATTGAAATTTTCTATTATGAAATTTGTTTGGAAGCTGAGAAAATGGTAGAGAAAATGTGAGAAAATGGTGGAGAAAATGTGAGAAACTAGTAAAAAAATGACATTTTCAGAACACAACTGATAAATCATGAGATATTAGTGGGCTGAAAATGTTGAGCGTTGTTGATCTTGAGTCTGAGTCCTGAAAAAGAGTCGATAAAAGTCAGAGGAGACCGGGGTCGCCAGCCATTGACCTTCCGAAGGTTAAGTTAGTATCTTCCTTAAAGAAATCTGAAATTCCAAGAATTTTGGGAGTATTGTCTAGAATGGACTTACCTTTCATTATCGGAGTGAAAGTGTTTATATAGTGTCAATATTAATGGCTATTCATCTCATAACTTCCCCTATTATTAAGGGATTGATTGGTACTGGGAGTAGACTCTTGTAACTGTTGTGGCAGTTATCGTAACTTCATAATTGACTCCCGTTTCCAAAACTGTCATTGGAAACGGTTCACAATATTAATATCCATTTCATAGGCTAAGTGTAGAGCTCGTTCGTCCAAATGCTCATAGGGACGGACGAGCTTTACAAGGGAACTTTGGACGGGCGCCACGTGCGCTTGGTTCGTCCTTGCTGGTCTTCCTTTGGACGATCTGTATGGACGAGCAAATGCTATATTTTCACTACATCAACAACCAAATACTAGAAAATATTTTCCAAAATATTTTTTGGAATACAATTAAACACTTGAAAATATTTTCCTATCCCGAAAATTTTTTCATTTTTACCTAAAAATATTTTACATTAAACCAAACTTAGCCTAAGTTAATCTTGAACATTTTGTTTTTATTGCGAGCCTAACTTTGAACATTCAATATTGAAGTCAAAATGGAAGATGTGGCTGAAAGTCTACCGTGGGATCAGTTGCCTGGTTGCAAAGTAATAGCCATTAGGCAACTGTAGAGTGTAGCACCGAACCAAGACCGAACCACAAACCCCTCCACCGCGAAAGAGAAAATATATATATAAAATAAAAATCACAAATACAAAAGCTTCCGTAGAAATGGGCCACATGGCCACAACAACACTGCCATGGCAACCTTCACTGCCGTTAAAGCTAAAGCTAAAGCCACGCTACTGTCACCCAAGGCTTCCGACGACGACGACGACAGTCTTCCCCTCCCGCCACGTGGCGCCCATCAGAGCCTTCCAGCGCAGCGACATCGACGGCTTCGCGAAGCGCATGGTCTCCGGCGAGGCTTTGAAGGACGCGTGGCGCAGCGCCAACGACGGCTTCGAGCAGTTTCTTTACGAAGCCAAGAAGGCCGCCGAGCGACTCGACCGCCGCTACTCCGTCTCTCGCCGCCTCAGCTCCGTCGCTCGCTCCGCCGCCGACCGCGCCCGCGAAATCGATAGGGAGTTCGAGATCGGAATGCGCTGGCGCACTTTCTCGCTCGACTTCACCAGAAACTTGCCGAGGGTTTGCTCTCTCTCTCTCTCTCTCTCTCTCTCTCTCTCTTTCTCTCTGTTTCTCTCAGCTCTCTGGCTTTTGTTAGGGTTTGTTTGGAAATAGTAGAAACAAACTCTTTGCTCTTACTTCACACTTGAGTTAGTACAGTGCACTCTCTAAATTTGTGTCACAAGGTAGTGTAGGAGCTTAAGAATGATGTTAATTATAGGTTTTTTTTGGTTTAATTCAATGATTCAAGTTTTGATTTATGTTGAGAACTTGTTCAGAACAAGCAATCATAGGTAGGTTTATAATTGGAATTTAGGAATGGTGTTTCAGATTTTATAGTTTTAATTCATGAAATTCAGTTCTGGTTTGTCGAAATTTATATTATTAAAGTAAGAGAAATGATAAATACAGAGCAGCTTAGGCAAAGAAGACAACTTGCATAGGAAAGGAAACACACCCTACATGAGCTGTTATAGTTGCTTGAAGATCTCTCTGTTCGATACTTCGAGTCTAGCTTAGTTACAGATTACATATGCTCATAGGCTTTATAGAGCTGCCGGTACGACTGTTTCCTACTAGGACTACGCATTTTAATTTAAAGTATAGGTCTTTAGAAGGTTTGGCTGGTATACTAAGCCGGGAACTTACAAGAACTAAATAAACCCACCATTGAATCCTATATTATCCATGAGCTGCAAAGCATGGCCGATTCTAGCAAATCTGGAGCCAATGAGCTCTAGCTTAGCTGACACCTCCTCCCTTTGTAAGTATGAGGTGGAGGGTGAGGTTGTGGATTCAAGGCTCACTGGTTGCGTGTGTAACTTACAATCAAAAAGAAAAATTCTAGCAAATCTGAAGTGTAGAAATTTACTTCGTCATAGATCGGCAGTAAACAGATAAAGACAAAAAACTAAACTAGTAGCATTTAACTTAGTACACCTGAGAGAACAGTGGAACTAACTAAAAATTGATCATAAAAGGTCCTAGAAAGGAAAGTTTTCTTCACTATGGAAATTTATACTTCCATTTGGTCTTTGAATATTGTTATTGCCTTACTGGCTCTTATGCTTTTGATGTTAGGGTGATTGCTAATAATTATGTTCTTTGCCATCCATGCAGTACAGGAAACAGCTCAATGATTTTTTGGACACTCCGTTAGGAAGAAGTTTTGCGGTATGTATCCCTTAAAATAATGCTGCATGTTATTTATGTGAAGTGTGAACAGATTTTCTATGAGGACTATTTTGTAAGTGCAATTATATGATGTTACAGATGATCCTAATTAATATAGGAGGGCCTTTTTAATATTTAGTTTGTATTACATTATAATAGGTACCGGGCTATATTTTTAGATAAAACTGATGCAAATTTTACTCTCATTAGAAAATTAGGGTTCATAAGGTAGGTTTGGAAGGGTTAGTTGCTGTCAGAAGGTTTAGTGAAATCTGGGGTTTAAGGGTTTCAAAAGATGAGAGAAGGGTGTGATTTGGGGCTATAAATAGGAGGATAGCAGAGAAGAAGTTGGGGGATGTCTGTGCTGTGTGAAAAGTTATGTAAATGGTATTGGGGCTGGTTATAGATTTGAAAGGATGATTAAGGTGATAGAAGAAGAAAGAAGAAATAATAAAGTGAAGAATCATACTGTCAGATATTAAAAATGCAAGTTCTAAATTTCTTTTCAGTAAGCACTGACTCCATAATATAGAAAATTACCTCGTTATAATAAGGAAACCCAAATGCAAACCAATCCTAACCCTTAGATCAGATGAATACGAATCATCCATATAAAATTTTAACTATAATAATAAAAGAAAACTGAAAACTAATAAGGCCCAAAAAGCTACCTTTAGCGCTTTGTGCCAGCCAAAGGGAGTTTTTAATTGGCATGGGCCTCTTAATTGACGTAAGGCCCAAATCCTTAGTCTTGGACATAGGGAAATTCTTCTCTAAACATGCTAGGGCCGCTGCATAACTGATTATCATTTCGAATGAATGGGTGAAATTATTTAAAGGTAATGGCTTTGGTATGACAGATACTTCATAACTTTGACCACCTGTGAGCTATGTGCATTTGGATTAACTTATTTTCATTACCTTATTTGCTTGTGTACAGGTTTTTAAAGTCTCACCTTTTCTAATGTAACAGCTTTTCAAAGTCTCGTTTTTTCTAGGTACAATTGTACTTTTACCAACTTTAAGCGAATAAGCATTTTAACAAAAAACTAATCCAGATGCATATTGTCACATAAATATTCTTCCAGTGCTTGTTCTGATTCCAAGCAAGCCCAAATGCTAATTCCTGGGTTATTGTGCTTATCTCATGTTTGATGCTGATTCCAAAATCCAAACGATGCAAGGTGTTGATTCCTAGGTCCTATCTTTTTTTCCCCCCCAAACACATGTTCCCATTTGATAGTTCATTGGCTTGTTTCAGTTTAGTAGGTTTGGACACCAAATTTGACCTCTTAACGTTTATTGGCTGCAATTGATATTGATTACTACTGATTGATGCTATTAGAGAGATTTGATTTTTATTTTCATATATGAGATAATCTCATTTTGAGTTTATTTTCTTTCCATGTTTGTCATGATCTAGGGACCTTTTTATTTATAATTTCTGGGGACCCTATTTAAAGAGGCCAAAATTCACGGTTGTAGACTAGTTGATCATGGGCTTTTAAAATTTGGGTTGGAAGTTTTCTTCCAATGCCTGGTGTTGATTCCAAGAAAGTCCAGGGTTTGAATCTTGGGTTCCTATCCTTATCCCATGCTTGGTGCTAATTCCAAGCAACCCTGGTTGTTGATCCCTAGGTTTTATTTTATTTTTTTCTTTTGATTTCTTGGTGCTGACTCTATGCAAACTCTGTGTGCTTATTCTAGGTCCTATCCATTTTGTTTTGTTCTCTTTTTATTTCCTAAGCACAAGTCTCAAGACAAGTTCCCCTTGAGACTTGTCTTGCATCAGTTTTGTTATTCATTATTTAGTATGGTCAACTCAAAATTAAGTTGTTTTCTTTTGCATATCGAATGTAATTCAGAGTAAACTATAAGTCAAGCCACAGACTAAAACAAGTCATGGTTACCATTTTCTATTTATTGCTTGCTAAACTTGGGGGGTTCTATGTCTTAGCGATGTAGAAAATCTCAAGATGAAATGGATAGAATTATGCTTTAAACTTTGAATACTTGGTATTTTGTTGTAAGAATTTTTAGACTTATCTTTCTTTCTCTTCACCACCTGCCAACTGGCAGAGACATTGCATTAAGAACTATATTCAGGAAAAATAGCACTTGAATACGTACTAATAAAATTTCTCTGTATGTCTTCTGAATGTTGGTTATGCAAACACTTTATTTGGTAACTTAATCTTGGTTTTGAACTTTCTTGTCTTCTTTTTGTAGACAATTTTCTTCCTCTGGTTTGCGTTGTCTGGATGGCTTTTTCGGGTCTTGATATTTGCAACATGGATACTGCCATTTGCCGGTCCACTTCTTATTGGGACCATTGCCAATAACCTTGTTATAAAGGTATGGTTCATGTTACTTTGCTTTTGTCTATGCAGTTGTGCTTGTACAATTTTATAGTTATTTTAGTTGCAATTCTTTTAGGGCGCAATCGGACTTGTTGCACCATATATTATTGTCAATATGATGCAATTAGCTATGAACTGTTTGGCAGTCTCTCTTTAAGCCTCATACATGGTCAGAATATATCTTTGAATAAATTTTAGGGCAAAAGTCACTACGATTAGATAACCAAGCGATTATCTTTGTGTATGAACTTTCAAGCTTTTGGTAGCTTTCTACAGAAATTGTGATAATTCACATGTATGACTTTCATTCTTGATATGGTCCAATCAAAAGGGAGGCCCTTGATATATTTTTTCTTCCTGTGCCATTTGCACCTCATATGTCATGATCAATTTTAATTGATGTGTGTTATGTTATAAGGCTCTTATTGTTTTGATTCAAAGATTTAAATTCTTTTTTTATTATTATCCAACTCCGATTACCCTTCTTTCAATAGAGCTACTTCAGCTACTTCTAGTCGAATGCTTTCATAAAGTCCTTTTTTTTCAGTGAAAGAATTTATTTTTAGTTTTTTTTGAACAAATCAATATGTTTTTAAATGAAGCTAAAAGGTGGAAATGATTTCAACTAATTTTGTGTCATGTTGTTTAGGAGGATATCTTCATCATTTATTTTGTCTAGGAATTTATATATTTTCATCCCACTTAATTATGTAAACTAACTTGGTTCAATGATTGTATTTGATCAATTTTCCAATGTATAGCTTGTTCATATATGTATCAAATATAGTCAAACATAATCCCACTTCCTTGGCATCAAACTCAGTGGTTATCACTACAAAAATGAATGTAATTTAAATGAGACAGAAGTAGGCAGTCTAGATGTTCTTCTTGATCTGTTGGAAGTGCTAGCATGGCCAATTGTGTTGCACCAAATGGTTTGTCCTGCCCCATATCTGTTTGGTCGGTAGCCTTTCTTGATGTTCCACATATTCTATTTAGCAGATGAATTTATTTATTATTATTTTTTTGGTAAGTAATAAGTTTTATTGATATCAAAAATGGAACACCCTAGTACACAAGGAGTGTACATGGGGTCAAACAATTCAAGTACGATGAATTTATTATCAAAACCCATTTGGTTTATCTATAGATTGGAATTTATGATTAACTAATGAATCAAAATAATGTGTCAATTTCCCCTAAACTTGGACAGGGTGCTTGTCCCGCTTGTAAGAGGCAGTTTGTTGGTTACAAGAACCAAATAATTCGTTGTACAAGCTGTGGAAACATCGTGTGGCAGCCGAAAGGGGACTTCTTTTCAAGAGATGGTAAAGGCACCTCTTCTTCAAAATCAAAGTCGGACCCTGATATTATTGATGTTGAGTTTGAGGAGAAATGAAGGGATGCCCAAGTGATGGTGCCATGGTGATTTCACCCAATATGGGCATTTAATACAGAGAGCAAAGAGAACATTCCTACTGTTCATTAGTTCTGATGTTTTGTCTCATTATTATTATTATTATTATTTTTTTTTTTTCATGTTTGTGTTAATTCTGTGTCCTGTAATTTTGAAGTGCTTATAATGTCTGTTTGTATACCCTTCTTGTTACAAGGAATACCACAACCTCTTGTCCTGACAGAAAATCTTTATATTGATGATAGGCAGCCTTTTGAGACAATGACAATCACATTTTCTAATGTGCTACAGGAAAAAAAAAAAAAAAAAAAAAAAAAAGAAAAAAAAAAAGAAAAGAAAAAAAAGACTCAAAACAAATCTAACATGTTAGAGATAGAGGAAAATTTTGGCAGATTTCTTGGCCTCCTGAGATTGTTTGTCTTTACCATTTTTATATTTGCAATTCTCACATAGGCTGGCTAGCATGTTCATTTTTGTATTTGATTTGATTTGATTTTTTTAATTTTTCCAAATAACTGAATTAGTTGAAGTGTATTTGGTTGATCAATTTGTTAGGCTATGGTGATCAAAACATATTGTAAATATGGGACCATTTTGTTCACCTTAGTATATATGTGTTTAGCTAATATAGAGTTATTTTGCCTATTAGGCAAATCTTTCAATGGGATGGATTCGCATCATGATTATTATCCAATAGGAAATGGTCTTACCCTCACCTTGATATATGGTAGGAAATTAGGGTCTTATCCTCACCTTGATATAAGGTTTTATTTGGCTTATTAAAATGCACTTTTTCGATTCTCTAATTGTTACATCTTAAACCCCAATAATTAGGAGAGGAATAAAATGAACCTTATTGCCGTAGTTATTAGTATAATTTTGAAAAGTACTCTTGAAATCATAACAAATTAAATCCTAAAATTGTTTGTAAAAAGAAAAGAAAAAATCCCAAAATTTAGAAGTGTAAAAAAAAAAAAAAGTTTTTTATAATTAACAAATTAAATGATACTGCATTGTATTTGAGATTTACTATCGTATCTATCAAAAAATAAATAAAATAAGGTTTAATTGCAATGTGGCCTCCGAAAATAAATTCCTTAGCTTTGCATAGTGGTTCCTACAAAACTTACGCAAACCCCAAACTTGCAAATATTATGAGATTTGAGATGTAAGGGGCCCCATTACATTGGGTGGACTTCATTAGTATGAGAATCATTCTTATGTCAATGTTTTAAAGGCAAAATATAAGGTGAGACACAATTGATTAAGTCACTGCTTCTTGGGTAAGGCTTCTCCGGTCTGGAAAAGTTTGTCAGGTGTTAAGCATCTCATCTCTAAGGCAGCTTGCATGTTGGTGGGGGATGATAATTCCATAAGGATTTGGGAGGATTCTTGGGTGCCAGATCTTCAAGGGTTCATTCGTACTCCAAAGAATGGGGTCGACTTGAATGGTATTATTTTAGTTTCTCAACTTTTTAATTCTGATTTTCCTAGTTGGGATGTCCATAAATTATATTGGTGGTTTGAAAACTCCACAGTTGATCTTATTTTGAAAATTCCTATTTTTCCAACCAGTAACAAGGATAAGTGGGCATGGACTTACACAAGCTTTGGAGAATTGTCAGTTAAGTCGGCTTATTGGAGCTGCAGGGAATCTATGCATCATAATTTTGACCCCTTTTGGAATTGTATTTGGAAAGCTAAACTCCATGAGAGGCACAAAATGATGATTTGGAGGATTGCTACATGATGCTTGCCTACTAAAGATAAGCTAAGCAGGTTTGTTGATATTGGTGATGTTTACTGTCCCCTCTGTAGGTTGGAAACTGAAACCTCCCTTCATCTTTTTGCTCTTTGTCCAGTAACTAAGGCAATGTGGTTCAGTAGTAAATGGGGGCTGAGAATGGATTCTTTTGGATTCTCTTCAGAAGTGGATTTCATTCAATTTTTGTGTTCACCCCCATTTACCAACCAGCTTAGTCAGAAGAATGATTTCTTGTTATTTGGGGCCATTCTTTGTGATGGAATTTGGAAGCTCAGAAATCAAGTGAATTTTCAAAACCTTCCCTTGTAATGTAATGAATTAATAGCTAGAGTTTGGAAGTAATTTATGGAATTTAAAATCACTAGATCAGTTGCTTCTGCATCTGTAAATATCAATCATCCTTTGCAGCCTTGGTCCCCTCCAAGGCGTCTATCTATTAAAATTAATGTTGATGCAGCTATTGATCCAAATTATTCATCCTTAGCCTTGGTGGCTAGAGACTGGAGAGGGTATTTGGTTTTTGCTTGCTCTCAAAAAGCAAAAACCACCTTCCCTCTCCAAGTAGAGGCTGAAGCTGTGAGATGGGCTATCTCTTTGGCTACAAAGTTGGAGGTGGAGAATGTTATTATTGAGACAGATTCTAAGATTTGTCAAGATGCTATTCATGAGCTGATGATGCCCCCGCCTTGGAGAATTGCTTTTATCCTAGCGGACATGCAGTCTCTTCTTGTATCTTATTCTAATGTGTCTGTCGTTTGGGTTCTAAGGCTAGCTAATATGGCAGCTCACTCCCTAGCTAAGTGGTCTCTAGCTTGTAATTTTTTTGGTTCTTTTGATTGGGATAGCTGTCCTCCTTGTTTTGCTTCTGTAATTAGGAAGGAAAGGCTAAGCAAGCCTTTGTTTGTTTTTTGTTTCTCTGTTCAATAAAATTTTCTTTCCATAAAAAAAAGAAAAGAAAAGAGAATCATTCTTATGTGAGGGAGCATTATGGGCTTGTTATATTGGCTAGACCCCTTAAGCATGAAACTCGTTCCTATGTGAAGGAGCATTATGTGCTCAACCGTCTCATCCTTTAACAATTTCTTTAAATTTGACTTCTTAATAGTAAAAATTTTAAAATAGTAATATTAGTAATAAACTCAGATGAGAACAACTTATTAAAATTTTCCAACTCCCCTCCAAAATTGCTTTGCAAAGTCATTTCATATTCTCATTCCTACGGAAGTGGGCGTTATATACTTGGAAATCCCATCCTATACAAGTCCCCCCAAAGTTGATTGCTTACCTTGTCCAAAGAATAACTCTTTTTTTTTTTAATTTTTTTTATAAGATATAATTTCTACTCTAACTTAATCTAAGTATATATGTGTGTGAAACTCCATCTTGGAAACTTGAACCCCGACCCTTGCCCTCCACACCCTACACCTCACAAATACTTATACTTATGGAGTGATCATCGTACCGAGGATGTGCGATGGTGTCCAAAGAATAACTCTAGAGTCACAATTGTTTCTATTAAAAAAAAAAAAAATAGAACCGTTAAAGTAGCAAGTTATTAATGGTGGACTCATATGAGAACTATTAATTAAGGACAATGTTTAGCTCCATTTTAGAGGAATCTTCTTCAACCCACTACGTGACAAATTATATAACTATCTATGTATATTATTTAAACAAATCATATGACTCATTAAAAAAGCAATAAGTTTAAGTACACACAAAATTTACAACAATTTTAACATCTATTGATGTGGCAATTTGTCATTGTTGTACCACCAAGTGGTGTTAGTGATTGTTCCAGTTGAGAATTGAGTATGATGTTGCCACCAATTATATTATGCCAACTCAACAAATTGTGAAAAAAAGTTATGAATTTTTTTTGTGTTTTTAACATCGTTTTTTTTTTATTTTTATTTTTTATAAAAATTATGTGACTAAAACTATAACTGTCGCTACATAATGGGTTAGAAGAAAATAACGCCAAACCGAACTAAACTTTTTCCATTAATTAAAACTTGCCAACTCCCCCCTCCATATTTTCTTTGCAAATAGCATTAAAGAAACCACAAGTAATCTCATATATTTTTTTTTTCACATTTGTGATTGGTAATTTGGTATATAACTACAATCCATATGAATCACAAATTCCATTTTGGTCCATGTTACTTATTTCAACTTGCAATCAATTTGATCATTATATTTTGGTAGTATTGTAATTGGCCCACGTTATTTTCAATTTGTAATAATTCTATGTCTAAATCTGGGTTTGCTTTAGTTGTTAAGTTGATATGTGTGTTTACTAGAATTGGAGATTGGTAAATTTGGTTTGTGTTTTCATGTCTAGATTGCCAAAAAAATACAAGAAAAGCTTGGTAGAGACAAAATTAATTGGAAGTTGAAAATATCTGAAACCAAATTGATTATTTTTTTTTACATAAATTAAAAAGAAAAATTGTGAAAGAAGCCAACGCAAACAGTAACACTAACACCAACTCGGTCTCCCCAATCCTTTTCCTTCTCTCCTAGTTCTATGCCATCAAGCAAAAGAGATATATATCCAGATGCTCACGCCTTTTCTTTAACCGTCCACACACACCAATTATTTTTCTTGTATCTTAGAAATTTTCGCTCGCACTTCTAATGAAGAACAAACACCTTCTCTCTCTCTTTCTCTTTCTACATATATTGTAGGCTTAAATATTCGCTTACACGTATCTTCATGCAATAATCATAAACTCCATTGACTCTCTCAGTCGTCTTCCTTTTGGTGTTCTTTGAGATTTTGTCCCACCATGCCTTCCATATCTCAAGGTTTAGTCTTCGCCACAGCCATGGTTGTCTCTAGCGCCCTACTCTTTCTAGCTTATTCTAGGCACAAGTCTTTCCCACTGCCCCGACTTTCCAAGAATCAAAATTCCCAGCAGCCTGAAGAGAAAATTCTACGTTCTTGCTTACTTTCAAATCCTTTTCCTTCTCTCCTAGTTCTATGCCATCAAGCAAAAGAGATATATATCCAGATGCTCACGCCTTTTCTTTAACCGTCCACACACACCAATTATTTTTCTTGTATCTTAGAAATTTTCGCTCGCACTTCTAATGAAGAACAAACACCTTCTCTCTCTCTCTTTCTCTTTCTACATATATTGTAGGCTTAAATATTCGCTTACACGTATCTTCATGCAATAATCATAAACTCCATTGACTCTCTCAGTCGTCTTCCTTTTGGTGTTCTTTGAGATTTTGTCCCACCATGCCTTCCATATCTCAAGGTTTAGTCTTCGCCACAGCCATGGTTGTCTCTAGCGCCCTACTCTTTCTAGCTTATTCTAGGCACAAGTCTTTCCCACTGCCCCGACTTTCCAAGAATCAAAATTCCCAGCAGCCTGAAGAGAAAATTCTACGTTCTTGCTTACTTTCTGGTACATGGGTTCCTTCTCTTTTGTTCTTCTTTGTTCTTTTTTTCTCGTTTATAATGGTACTAATTGTTTGTGTCTTTTTTTTGTTACTATTGTAGAGGAAAAGAAAAAGGAGAGAAAGAAGAAGAAAGTCCAGTTTGCTGAGGATGTGAAGGAACCAATTGGGAATGGTGAGGAATACAGGAAAGAGTGCATAAAGTTGAGCAAAGATGAAATGAGTTGCAGAAACAAAATCCCAACAGTTAATGGAATGCCAGAGAATCGGATTGCTTTGTACAATGGAATTCTCAAGGACCGCATGCAAAAAATGCAGTGCTCATGAGCTTTAATTTGTAGAATCAGGTTTTTTTTTTTTTTTTAATAGTTTTTTTGGGCTGCCATGAAGAAAAATCTTGGGCTTTTGTGGTTGTAAATACTTGTTCTTTGTCCAACTCATGGTTATTTTTTTTAATGAGAAATATTGGGCAAAATTTAATTTGTTAATGATCTCAATTTTTGTTTTATTCTACATGTTTTAATGGTTGAATTTTAATAGTCTGTTTGTTTGAATTGTTGCGGTGATGATCATGAGTTGGTATAAGTCAAGATAATAATTTATTAAAGCAGATCTTCTTTCTTGAATATTCTAAAGAATAAAAGGCAAAATTTCAAGTTAGTTCACGAGACTCAGATATTTAACAATTTTTTCTTTCTTTCTTTATTGAAGAACCCTGAATCAAATATATACAATCAATTCAATTTATGTTTTGGCAAAATATTGACTAAGTGTGTGTTTGTATAGCATTTTTGTCCATGCGTTTTCTTTCTAGTCCCGTGTACCGTTCATAGACCAGCTTGTACAGAAAAACGCGTTTACAGCTTTAAAATTGGGTCCCACGGGCACTATTTATAGTTTAAAAATTATTTTGTTATAATGTTTTTAGCAATAAATTTTCAGTTTTCAGTAATAAGCGGCATCCAAATAGACTCTATCTTTGGGAACATGATCCATGATTATTTTTGAACAGTAAGTTCCAGTCAAATTCCCTTGGAGCTTTAATTTGGTTATAAAATGAAGCTGGCTTGTACTTTATTTGTTATAATTTTAGTTTTCCTCATTCATTTACTTTCCAATTGACAATAAATCTTCAATTATAACTATCACTAATTATTGGGAAAATATAGCATAAATGATCAATCACAACCACACAATAAAATTAATTAAATTAATTAAGACCATTTTAAATTTCAAGGTCTCTTATTCAATCCATGAAATAAGAATGTGAAAGTAAAGACGACCATCCTTTAAATTTGTTGTTATTAAAAATTAAAAGAAAAAAAGAAAAAGAATCCTACTAGTGTCACTTTTTTTTTTTTTTTTGTTTGAGAATCACTAGCTGAGTGGGAAGCATTTGTTGGAAGAGAGGGCGGGGTTCCCACAGCAACCCAAACAATCGCTGATTTGATATCCGCTTCATGTTATGCTTTACACTGATGAGGCGAACAGTGATCAACCAACTTAATGCCTTCCCTAACCAAAGGGACTCGAGGGCTCTCGGTATTGACGGGAATGAACCCACTCCTCGAGACTAGGCATGCAGCTTGCTGGCTGCACTACGCCCTTTCCACATTCGTAGCTGTAGTGTAGGTGGGATTCAATCCCCGGCTGCCGAGCCCCTTTCCTCGGTATGCACCTAGAATCAGACGGCCTCTCCTTGGGGTCAAACACTTCATTCTTCTTTTTAGTGTCACTTGTTAAAAACAATTATAGGTAAAACATTATAAAAATAAATTTTTGAAAAAACACTTCACACTTCTAGAAAGATTTAAATGTTCACTGGCCATTAACTTTTGTAACAGGCATGCTTGTACGAATTTATTAATTTTTGTAACATAATGTTCACTGGCCATTCACTTTTGTATCATAACATCCAAATACAAATACATATCCTGTCTCATTTTGTATATGTTACACCAATTTTGTCATATATCATTTTTTTAATTATAAAAAATTAAAGTTTAAAATGAAAAAAAAAAAAAAAAAAAAACTAACTCAAGACAAAATTGGTAGAATATAAAGTGAAATTCTAAAAGTGGAACATACAGTGTTTATTTGATACGACACAAAGACATTAAATTGGAGTTTAAAGACATGATGACATCATAAAAATTGAAAAAACTGTTGTTTCAACTCAAATGCTGACAATTACAAACAATTAATTTTCATTTATAACAACCACGAGATTTCAAGTAACGAATCGTTGTAAACAACCTTGAAACGGGACAAAATTCTAGGAAGGTGGTAAGTAACAAGTGACAACAACCAATAAAATAAACTATCTTCTTATATAAGAAAACTCCAATTTTCTAGCTTAAGCATTTGAGCTTTAGCAGTCAACATCACGTGTTTTGATTCTTTCTTTGTCTTGTAGGGTTTATCTTTAAGTTAGAGATCTAATTTTTAATTATTATAGAGAAAACATTGTAGATTGAAATTTTATTGTATCTATAAAAAAAAATCACATTTAGATAGAATAATTGGTTGATAATTGAATATTTCTCTTGCACAAAATTTTGCGTAATCCAATTCTCTTAACTTGATTGTGTGGAAATTTTTTGCACAAGTTACTACATATTCTTTTCCTTATGAAGTAAAATAAAAAACACGTCACTTTTATAGTCATGTGAAATTTATAACTTTCTAAAGTGAAAAATTTAGGATTAAACCACAACCATGTAAGCTTTTTAGGGTAAGAGATATTCATGCAATTGGAGAGGCCATGTAAAAGGAGAGAGACAGAGAGTTAAAGTGAATCCACATTTTGGACATCTAGACTTGTAAATAAATATATAAAGTGGAATCCGGAATATCCAAATGGGCTTGAAAATTATTTCCAATATGGCGACATTGTATGTATAGTTAAAGAGAGAAATTTGTGTTTATTTGAATTTCAATAACTATCATTTCAAAAAATAAAAATTGATAACTAGAGAGAAAGAGAGAGTATTAAAGTGAATCTACATATTGGACATCTGGATTCAAAAATAAACAAAGTGGAATCCAGAACATCCAAATGGGCTTGGCATTATTTCCAAGAGAAACTCATCAAAATCATTTTGCCCCTCTTATTCCAAAGTCAACATAATGGTATCAACTTAGTTCTAAGTGGGAAAAAAAAAGGTTTGGGTGTGAGGATTTGGGAGAGGGAAACAAGTCCTCACAAAAGCAACGACAATGGTGAGTTCAAGCAACCATAAAAATGGGAGCCCAACTACCTTCTTCTCCTTTTTATTTATTTATTTATTTATTTTTTATGAAGAAACTATGATTTCTAATTTGTAAAAGAGAAGAACAATTTTTCTTTCATAAGCATTGGAAGTATGTACGAGATGTATATAAAGAACCGGAATATGTGGCAACATTGTCCAATGCTTATAAGATCCAAGTTTTGATTGGTACAAAGGTGAATCTTTTAGAGGTGATAATAGCTAAATTTTGCATATTTATATAATTATTAGAGAGAATTATCACACTTATTTATATCAACTCCAATTTAATCTTGGATTGGAAACAAACTATCCATGAATCACTTGAAGGTGTTTGTTTGTATTTGCTTTGCTCATTTTCCAAAATAAGTAAGGCATAAGCTTGATGAACTTAGTGAAAAATGCATCTTTGTGGGTTATAACTCAAAATGAAAGGGTTATAGACATTTTAACTTGAAGAATAATAAAGTAATTAAGAAATGAAGATGAAGCTCAAGTCACTACATCTAATGAAGAATTTGAGAATGGAGAAAATGAAGATGAAGATGTTATTGAAGCTCCACAAAAATGTCTCCTTTTGATACTTTACAATTATCTCCAACTTTTTCATCAAGTTAACATCTCTCACCTCAAAGTTTACCTCCAAGAAGAATGAGAAGTAAGAAGAAGCTACTCCAATTTTGTGTGAAATCTACCATTGCTATGACAAAAACTCTTGTCTACCATATTCGTACAAAACATATTGCCATCAAGCATCACTTTATTAGAGAGGCTTTGGAAGATGATGACATTCAACTCAAATGTTGCAAGACCAAAGATCAAGTAGTGAACATCTTCACCAAAGCTCTTCCAAAAGATAAGTTTCATTAGCTTAGAGAATTGTTGGATATTACATAACAAAGCATTAAGGGGAGTGTTAAAAGTTAATAGTTTTGGTATTTCCTATGCACATAGTAGTTTTCTATGTATTTTAAACTTGTGTCATTTATAGTCATTTTCTTGCATGTATCTAGTTTAGTGTATGATTGAAAAGGGTAAGGACTGTCATTTATGTTTGAAAAAGATATTAATGTAATTGGAGAAGTCTAGAATCACTTGAACAGTGAAAGGAGGAGAAGAAGAAAGTTATGGCCCCTTTCTCTCTCCATCATTTTGAAAAATAGTTGTTGTCCCCTTAGAAAAAATTGATTTTTGATAGCAAAATGTTACATTAACTCATCTAAATCATTATGTCCCTCTGTTCCAAACCCAGCAAAGGGAATCATTTTAGAGTAGGTGAAGTTTATAATTATAAATTTTGTTTGCTGTATCAATAAAATCTTGCTCTCATTACAAGATTTTCGTCAATATGACATTAAAATTTCTTTGGAAAAATATTTTCCTTAGATAAATAAACAGTGAAGAAAGAAGAAGTGGGATTTAAATCATAGACATGAAATTCTAAAAATAATATAATTATCACTTGCCTATCACTTGAACCCCAAAAAGGGGTTAATTTATTTCTTGAGAGGCAAGTAAGGGACCATTTGTACCAAAAGGAAAAAGGTTCCACCGAGGCAGATACTTCCCTTGCAGGTTAGGCTTGGAGCTGTTTGAACAGACTCCTTGGGCCTGAAGTTTTCCCTATCAGTTGTCCAGGAGTGAAGTTAGAATCGTTAAGACGCCATTTCTAAATAGTCTTTTATTCATTTAGCTAGTTATCTCGGCAGTTTCCTAAGATCACATTATCATATTTTCTCCCTTCTTCTCTGAATTTGGTTCGTCGTCCCAAGTTGACTTCTATTGCTTTAGGGATGATTACGCAGCAAATTTTACCATCCTAGAAATGGGTATGTCATGATTAAAATAATTTCACTTTCAAAGGAAAGCATGTCACTTTTTATTGTGAAATCTGTCACCGGCAATTAGACTTACTATAAACAGCCATTGTCAAAGTCATAACTTTCGAGGCAAAATTGGGATTTGAATGGCAGCCCAAGTGGGCAAATGGTGGTTAGGTATACATTAGTGGGGCCCGTGGGGGACACACGTTAACAGATCTGGCCATCCCAGGCATGTATCTTGGGGAACTCGAAGGCAAGCCCTGTTGCAGCCATGCTTGTGCTGTCATCCTCAGTCAACTCTTAACTAGCTAATGAGCGAATGAGTCACAAATCCTAGAACCCATCCATTATTATACAATGTTATTGATATAAAAAATTTCACAACATATAATAGTTGAGTTAATAAATTTTTATTGTTTTAATTTGATGTCAACATTAACATTTTTTTTTTTTTTTTTTACTTATTATAAACAATTTGTCACGTTAGTTGAGTATGAAATTATTTATCAAATTTTGAGTATATAGACTTTCTCGTTAAGAGGACTTTTAGTTTACTAGTAAGGTAAAATTTACTTTGTAGACCAAACAAATGTGTACAATATTATTTGCAAATATGTACAATATTGTAAGTTTTTACTTAGTTTACAATGTACGATTTTCATTGTTAATTAATACAAATGTATAATTACCATTCTCATTATTATACTGGGTAGCTAAAAAGGAACCAATAAGCTGATATCAGTTAATGGAGACTTTATAGAAGAACTTAGTGACTTACATATTTATCATTAGTCATTTCTTTACAGAACCCCCATAACCTTGTCGTTTGCATCAAATGTCAAAGAGCTTTCAGCCAAATTGTACACTTTTTCTATCAGTCAATATCAAGCAGATCATTATAGAGATAAACTACCAGATGACCTAATGAATTTGATTGTTAAAACTTAAGTAATTTACATATTTCAACAAGAGTTGTGCATCTGTATGAGATTAGAAATCACTGATATCCAGAGTAATGATTGATTTTTGTCTTCAAACCAGAGCTTGATATCACCACAGTTACTTTTCAGGTTGATGGAGAAGTTTCCATGAGCTTCCTCCTCCTTCACATGAATAATCTTGTCTGGAATATGTTAAATGATACTTTCAATTCCAGCAGAGTGTTAATAAATAAAAAAACAGCATGTAAGCTGTTTAGAAAAGAAGAATATATCTTACACTTCTTTGATGTTGTTAGAACTCCCAGATACTTCTTTTCAAGATTCAAAATAAGCTGTTTATGCTTTGAATAGATGGAGATCCGCCTGTGCCTTTTATGCCCTGGTTGCATGCATAAAAATTGTTTTTCAACATTTTGTAACTACAGGAGTGTAGGTGTTACTGTCACATACATAAATGTTCATATACTTGAATAACAAATTATGGAAGTCATGGGCCTGAAAATTTACCAGAAGGTGTGACTACTGGCAGCTGAGCCTCGACTTCAAGTAGTTTCCTTGCTAAATTGTCATATTCCATAGCTCTTGACTTGAGCATTGCAGCTCCTCTCATGCCTGGGACAAAAATTTTCAACTCGTCAGCTTATTAATCCTGTATGTGCTTTGGCAAATAATAAGTAATATTAGGGACACGCCTTTTTTTTTTTTTCCCACAAATGCTGACAGGATTGTCGTGGTTCAAGCAACAACACTTTCAGTAGGTCTACAACATTAATCACAATTAGATTATGCCAAAAATTATAAAAAATGTTGTGTCGTTAAACTTATTGTTTTTGTTTTGTATAATCAGAATGATATTATGAAACTAGGGTAAGTATACATCACATGTTGCAGCAGTGGCTGTTAGTGTCATCATGTCAGCTGGGGTTTGAGTGGCAAGGCCTGAGTTGACGGCAGAAGCCACATGAGCTCTGTTTGCACCTATTGACTCTGCAGATTCAGCACATATTGTGGCTATTAGAGCTGCAGCTGAAGCAACAATGTTGCTCATATTCTGATCCCAGTCTACTTTGCCTTCACTAGAAATATGCTTGACATCTTTATTTGCTTCTTCTTTGTCTTTGGTGCTGTTGGCAGCAAAGCCAGCAATTGCAGCAGCCAAGCGCGTCACAGAAAGAGCAGCATGAACATTGGCGGTACGAAGTCTATCTTCCTCTTTGGTCTTTACTCTCCGTCTAAATAAGCTAGTAATAAAGGACTTGCGAGTTTGTACAACAGGTTGAACGGACTTGTCAAGTGTAAGCCATTTCTGTTAAAGGAGAGGTTCAAGAAATGTTACAAGGTCTTTTATAAGTACAAATGTTTGCCAAAAGGCATTGCAGGCTTAAGTGGACAAAACAGTAAAGTTCTACTCTGGTCCAGGCCATCAACTCATGATTGTGTTAGTTTTGAGCCCACACTTCTACCACACAAAGATACAATCATACAAATATGTTGAGAGACTCTTAGTCTAGGTTGATGTATAATTATAACCATGCTTATTACAGCTTGTCTTTGTTCTTGACATCTCTAGGTTTCATGGCTACTGTTGGCTCCAAATTTTTATTTTGCATCACGGATTCATGGGAATATACAACACATAAAGGAAGACCCCACAAGGGAGGAGTGGAGTGTTGCATATCCCTATGATACAAAACACCACGTGATAAACAAGGATTGGAACAAGTTGATACGTGGTCCATAATCCCTAAAACCAACCAAATTACTATTGTTAAAAAAGAAAAAAGAAAAACACATTCAGTCAGCAAGCTCATAATATAAACTAATTGCCTAGCTCTGGAGGTTCAATCGTTGTTAAACTCTTATAAATCTAATGAACTTGTGCATGACAAAAGAGATGGCAAAGATTAACAGACTTCAATGCTTTTTATTTTTATAGGGAACAGACTTGAATGCTAGTTCTGAAGAAATAGGTAGAACCATATACCTATTAATTATGATGTGTAAGCATTCAAACACAAAATAAAAAAGTAATTTAAAATTTTATTTCTTACTGTGACTCCAATCACATTCACTTTTTCTTACCCAGATGTTATCCACCTTGCTGGAACTAAGACTTCTATTGCTTAGGGTTGCATGCCCTTTGGTTTCCTCCATCTTTTCTTCTTCATGCTCACCTGAGGTAAGATTATCATGTAACTTCACCTCATGCTCTCCTAAACTACAGTTCTCGTGTGAATGCATTAACAGATTCTGCAGAACAAAAAAATATATAACCCCTTATTAGAACAAGCATCTCTCTCTCTCTCTCTCTCTCTGTGTACACACACACACACACATATATATGCGTGTGTGTGTAATATAGTATAATAGCATGTTCAACCCACGGCCACGTCTGGCCAGGTGCTTACTGTTTCCTTTTCTTCCTTATCATAAAGTAAGTAAAATATATTTTTCACAACATAATTTCAACGTACTTTCAAAGCATAAAAGACTATATTTTCTTATACATTGATAATTACAGACAAAAGAATTTGAATTATAACTATCTCGGTTGAAAATACCATGAGGTGTCATTTGAGTTGCAAGTCTCTTAACAAAAGATTAAAAAGTAGATAGCATATGGACGTGATTTCTCACACTTGATGAAAATATCTGCAGGAAGTTAGAGGAGGATGGGCTCCATGAGCGACAAAGGAACTCCATGGGAGGGATAGGGTTATGTGGAATCTCCAAAGAATGGCCGAAAGAAGACCAATATGGCTTTTCATTAGTCACTACGCATTTTTGTGCTCTTGTCGAAGGTTCCAACTTCCCTTTCTAACCATGTTTCAATAGACAACAGGAAAATATTATACAGAGAAAAAAAATTGTTAATATTTTGCTTCCACTTCAGCAAACATATATATATATATATATATTACTCTAATGCAAATCAATTTGTGCTTGACTCACTGCGTAAGATGGTGATTGGTGCTCATTTCCAAAGGAGACTCTTTTTGGTCTAAGTGCTCCTCGTGAATCCATGTAACTCAACTTCTATATATATATATGCTACCACCTACCAGTGCAACAAAAGAATAATATTAAGCCATTTGTAATATTTTTAAGAAACCCTTTTCTTTTATTTTCAATTATGAATCATTAGCGAAGCTAAAATTTCCTAATTAAATTTCGTTTTAGGGAACTTGATTTCTTAACATTAGAGCCAAACAATAATAAAATTTTCAGGTTAATAGAATTTTTTTTTTTTTTTCCCACAAATGCTGACAGGATTGTCGTGATTCAAGCAACAACACTTTCAGTAGGTCTACAACATTAATCACAATTAGATTATGCCAAAAATTATAAAAAATGTTGTGTAATCACAATTAGATTATGCCAAAAATTATAAAAAATGTTGTGTCGTTAAACTTATTATTTTTGTTTTGTATAATCAGAATGATATTATGAAACTAGGGTAAGTATACATCACATGTTGCAGCAGTGGCTGTTAGTGTCATCATGTCAGCTGGGGTTTGAGTGGCAAGGCCTGAGTTGACGGCAGAAGCCACATGAGCTCTGTTTGCACCTATTGACTCTGCAGATTCAGCACATATTGTGGCTATTAGAGCTGCAGCTGAAGCAACAATGTTGCTCATATTCTGATCCCAGTCTACTTTGCCTTCACTAGAAATATGCTTGACATCTTTATTTGCTTCTTCTTTGTCTTTGGTGCTGTTGGCAGCAAAGCCAGCAATTGCAGCAGCCAAGCGCGTCACAGAAAGAGCAGCATGAACATTGGCGGTACGAAGTCTATCTTCCTCTTTGGTCTTTACTCTCCGTCTAAATAAGCTAGTAATAAAGGACTTGCGAGTTTGTACAACAGGTTGAACGGACTTGTCAAGTGTAAGCCATTTCTGTTAAAGGAGAGGTTCAAGAAATGTTACAAGGTCTTTTATAAGTACAAATGTTTGCCAAAAGGCATTGCAGGCTTAAGTGGACAAAACAGTAAAGTTCTACTCTGGTCCAGGCCATCAACTCGTGATTGTGTTAGTTTTGAGCCCACACTTCTACCACACAAAGATACAATCATACAAATATGTTGAGAGACTCTTAGTCTAGGTTGATGTATAATTATAACCATGCTTATTACAGCTTGTCTTTGTTCTTGACATCTCTAGGTTTCATGGCTACTGTTGGCTCCAAATTTTTATTTTGCATCACGGATTCATGGGAATATACAACACATAAAGGAAGACCCCACAAGGGAGGAGTGGAGTGTTGCATATCCCTATGATACAAAACACCACGTGATAAACAAGGATTGGAACAAGTTGATACGTGGTCCATAATCCCTAAAACCAACCAAATTACTATTGTTAAAAAAGAAAAAAGAAAAAAGAAAAACACATTCAGTCAGCAAGCTCATAATATAAACTAATTGCCTAGCTCTGGAGGTTCAATCGTTGTTAAACTCTTATAAATCTAATGAACTTGTGCATGACAAAAGAGATGGCAAAGATTAACAGACTTCGATGCTTTTTATTTTTATAGGGAACAGACTTGAATGCTAGTTCTGAAGAAATAGGTAGAACCATATACCTATTAATTATGATGTGTAAGCATTCAAACACAAAATAAAAAAGTAATTTAAAATTTTATTTCTTACTGTGACTCCAATCACATTCACTTTTTCTTACCCAGATGTTATCCACCTTGCTGGAACTAAGACTTCTATTGCTTAGGGTTGCATGCCCTTTGGTTTCCTCCATCTTTTCTTCTTCATGCTCACCTGAGGTAAGATTATCATGTAACTTCACCTCATGCTCTCCTAAACTACAGTTCTCGTGTGAATGCATTAACAGATTCTGCAGAACAAAAAAATATATAACCCCTTATTAGAACAAGCATCTCTCTCTCTCTCTCTCTCTCTGTCTCTGTATACACACACACACACACACACATATATATGCGTGTGTGTGTAATATAGTATAATAGCATGTTCAACCCACGGCCACGTCTGGCCAGGTGCTTACTGTTTCCTTTTCTTCCTTATCATAAAGTAAGTAAAATATATTTTTCACAACATAATTTCAACGTACTTTCAAAGCATAAAAGACTATATTTTCTTATACATTGATAATTACAGACAAAAGAATTTGAATTATAACTATCTCGGTTGAAAATACCATGAGGTGTCATTTGAGTTGCAAGTCTCTTAACAAAAGATTAAAAAGTAGATAGCATATGGACGTGATTTCTCACACTTGATGAAAATATCTGCAGGAAGTTAGAGGAGGATGGGCTCCATGAGCGACAAAGGAACTCCATGGGAGGGATAGGGTTATGTGGAATCTCCAAAGAATGGCCGAAAGAAGACCAATATGGCTTTTCATTAGTCACTACGCATTTTTGTGCTCTTGTCGAAGGTTCCAACTTCCCTTTCTAACCATGTTTCAATAGACAACAGGAAAATATTATACAGAGAAAAAAAATTGTTAATATTTTGCTTCCACTTCAGCAAACATATATATATATATATATATTACTCTAATGCAAATCAATTTGTGCTTGACTCACTGCGTAAGATGGTGATTGGTGCTCATTTCCAAAGGAGACTCTTTTTGGTCTAAGTGCTCCTCGTGAATCCATGTAACTCAACTTCTATATATATATATGCTACCACCTACCAGTGCAACAAAAGAATAATATTAAGCCATTTGTAATATTTTTAAGAAACCCTTTTCTTTTATTTTCAATTATGAATCATTAGCGAAGCTAAAATTTCCTAATTAAATTTCGTTTTAGGGAACTTGATTTCTTAACATTAGAGCCAAACAATAATAAGATTTTCAGGTTAATAGACGTCTTTAAATTGAAAGACTAGACAAATATACAAGTTGTTCATCTAGTTTTAAGATAGTAACTGCAAAAATCAAAGTGAGGATCCATTGAAGGTTCAAAGGCCCACCTCAATTTGCTAAAAAGCAGAAAAACAGAATTTAAGACAAGGCATCAAACATGAAGCTTATATTTATGCAGAGTGCATTTAACTATTCTAAATGGAGAAAATTTTCTAAAGAAAGAGGATAGAAAGTGTAATTTAGAGTGTGTTTGGATACCGCTTATTTTGTTGAAATTAAAAATTTATTACTGTAAGTACTGTAGATAAAAGTAAAAGTTAGTTGAAATAGTATAGTAAGGCTCATGAATAGTACCAAAAAGTGCATTAAGGCTCATAAATAGTAGTAAAAATAAGCTGAATAATAAAATACTTTTAATTTTCCATTCCAATCCAAACACACAGTTACTCTAAACTAAGCATATTGAACAGAAAAAGTATCTTAAGAGTAACCTCAACCAATTCTATGTTTGTTTGTAAAAGAATGATTTTAAACAAGAGAACATCCATAGTCATCATTTGAGGTGGGAAGTGTAAAAAATAAAAAATAAAAAATAAAAAAGAAAAAGAAAAAGAAGAAGAAGAAGAAGAGGAAGATGAAGCAGAGAGAGGAAAGGACATCTTACCCAAAGCAGTATGTCCTTTATGTCTGGATTACTTACTATACAAAGCTCCTTCACTCTTTTTATAGTATGGTTGTTACATTCCACTAGTGGAAGTGGGAATAGTTCCAAAATACTATTCCCATTTAGAGATTCTTAGATCTCTCGAATGTATAAATAACTATAATTATTAAAACAGCTAGGATATACCAGGACCGGTATATCGAAGAAACATCTTAGAAGCTTAAGAAACACTTAAAGATATAATAATAAACCTATTACTTAGCATCGTGCATGGCGACATTCTTACTAAGACTTCTTGATCTTGATGTTAACACATGTAGTTTTTTTTTTTTTTTCTTCTTCTTCTTCTTTTTTCAATGCTTTTCAATTCATGATGTTAACACATGTAGTTTTTTTTTTTTTTTCTTCTTCTTCTTCTTTTTTCAATGCTTTTCAATTCAATAAGCAGAATAACTGAGTGCAAAACTATAGAAAAAACCACATCAGTACCTGTAGTTAATTCTGGACTTAGTAGACGCAGCTTAGATTGAGAAATAGAAAATAAAGCCATTTTAGAATTTAGGCAAACTTTATGACCACGTTGATTAAAGGTAAAACGGGAACTTGTACTTTCGTTTGTTTGGAATGTATACATTATATCCTAACCTCGCCAAAAATAATTATAAAAAAATATCATTTTTTTAAGGTAGTTTGTTTGCCTAGAATTAATATAGCTAGCTAGTGGCAAATGCATAGGGATCCATGCAAGCAACCAAAGATAGAAGTGTTAATCAACAATTTTGATGCACTTAGCACGTGGCCCCTAACCAATAGTAATATCTAATTAATCTAGGTCCACCTAGAGAAGTCTGCATTCTATAATGTATTATATTGTTATTTACTTCACTAATCAATGTTGCAACTCCAAATGGATCATTAAAACTGTTAAGTCCTGTTTTTGTGTTGCTTAATTCCATGTGCAAAAGGCTTAGTCTATAAGTTCGGATCTAGCTATATTACATTAACAATTATCTCTTGTCATTCTTATTCAACGTAGGACTTTAGTCCTACGTGTATATTTAATATGTGCTAATTTACTTGTAATTCAGCACCACACCGGACATATACAATTTTGAAGCAAGCCAGGTGGTCTAGCTCATGCGGTCATTGTTGGGTGCATTGCACCACATTGGTCTAGCCCACTCTTTTGCCTAGCTCACTAAATGAGCTAGTTTAAAAAATTGCCAAGAAGTCAGCAAAGTTGATTGAGCTTGTTGGAGAAGCTTTCCAAAAAGAGAAGAATTGAGGTGATTTTTTTTTTCTCTATAATTATGTACAAAAGCCTAGTAACATTTATGAAAGGACGTACAAAAGTCAAGCCACATGAATTGTTTGTTAGTTTAAACCCTTGTATACTCAGAGTGTTTAATTTAATTAATTAACCAAGTTGATACTTAAGTTTATTATTTAGATTTAGGTTAAACACAAATAATCATATCACTAAGTGCAGAAAAGTAAAGAAGACAGCGATATGATGACCCAGGAAAACCAATGAAATCAACAGTTTCAAGATAAAAAAACTTAGGAAGAATTTAACATAATCTATCATCAAGGCAACAAATTCACTATGATAGAATGAAAGTTTTACAATAAATTTTCTTCCTAAAATCTAAAGCTACCTCTTGTAGTACTTACTCACATGACCAAGTGTAGCTCTGAATTAATGGACTCTTCTATCTGAATTTGTTGAACACAAATATCCACATTTATGACTTTGGGATCCCACTCAAAGCTTTAGATCATCAACAGTAGTTGATCCTGTAGCAACAACTTTAAATCTATCAGTTCTAATAATGTGTAGATGGAATTTCGATAGTGACTTTGAAAGGAAAATCACAATACCTTTTAGATCTCAAAAGAGCATCTCCAAAATCATAACAAAACGAACCTTGGGTTTTTTTTAAATACTAAGAGAATTAGATCTGAAACCCTAATTACTTAATGGGCTTAATGAGTTGTTGGCCAAAATTAAAATCTGTAGAAACGCATCTCGATCAGTTGAGCCTTCTTCTCGATCGGTTGAACTTGGCATGTTTTGAATTTCCTGAATCTGCAGCTTTTTTTTTTTTTTTTTTTTTGTATTTTAACTTGCAACACCTTGAACATTAAAGCCTTCATCAGATCCATTGTGGTCTTCTCTTTCACAACATCGTGTGCAATTGTCTTGTCAAAGTTAATCATATAACTCCTAGCACTTGTCTATCAAGAAGACTCCATTCCCCTTCTTCCATACTATCTGGTTTCTTCCCCAAAAGAAGAAAATGTAATTTCTTCCCATACATATAATCTTCAATCTACATCTTCCAATAGCCAAAGTCTGTGCCGTCAAACTTCTCGATTTTTGACATCTTTCCTCTTCTCCAGCTATTGCTCCCAATCAAACTTACGCTCTAATACTACTTGTTAGGAAAAATTTTATATTTGTAATAAATTTAGCAAGTACAGAATGCACAACACAAAGAACACAATGATTTACAGTAAACCACCTTTTTAGGGAAAAACAGGAACAAATTCCGAATAATTTCACTATATTAATAGAGATACAAACTTAGAGATACAACTTGAGCAAAGAAAACTATCTTTTTCTTTTCACCACTGTGTATCTCTCACAATTTTCTTTCTCTCTATATTTTTCTTTCTCTTGTGCTTGCTTTCACTCATGTATTCTCCAAGACTAACCATCCTACCTTGGACTTCTCTTCATCCTTTTCCTCCTACCCAAATGGCAATGGCCTATTTTATATTCTTCACCTTTTCTTTTTTCTTCCTTCAAGTGCTTACAAGCTTAACATCACATCTTCATTCATGTGGCTTGACTTTTGTACATCCCTTCATAATTGACAAACCATGAATACAAACTTGTCTAGATATAGATTTCTAAGTCTTGAGGTTTGATTAGACAATGTTCAAGGTGTTGCAAGTTAAAATACAAAAAAAAAAAAAAAAAAAAANATATTCCTAATCCAATTTATTGGCTCCCCCTCATTAGAAGCCCAAATATTCTCAAAACTAACTACTCAATGTTCTTCAGCACACCTCTTTTCAAGAGGTTCAACAATCTCTAGTAGATGATATTGCTCCCCCTGCTCAAGACCTTCACAATCTTTCACTTCATCATTCTTCCTAGCATCATAATATTTTTCATCAAATATCATTTCCTTATTTGAAGCACTGTCAGGTAAAGATAATTTTACTCTCTTTGTTGCAACACCATTAATATTACCTCTCAACTGTGGAGTTCTCTCAAAAACTTTGTCTACATTGAGCTTCTTTTTACGGGCCTTCACATGAGTCATGTACATACCATAACAAGCATGCCCTCTTGCAACAACCAATGATCCTTTAGACAGTTTCCATCTTTCATTGCCAAGATGGTTACAATAACCTGCTCGGTCTATAGCCAATGTAGAAAACACATTCATCCTTAAATCTGGAACATGTCACACATCCTTTAACATCAACATGCAACCAACATTGGTCTTAATGCACACATCATCAATTCTCACAATTTTTGAATAAATGGAGTTACTCATCTTCACAACACCAAAAGAAGGATCATTGGTTGTTGCAAGAGGGCATGCTTGTTATGGTATGTACATGACTCATGTGAAGGCCCGTAAAAAGAAGCTCAATGTAGACAAAGTTTTTGAGAGAACTCCACAGTTGAGAGGTAATATTAATGGTGTTGCAACAAAGAGAGTAAAATTATCTTTACCTGACAGTGCTTCAAATAAGGAAATGATATTTGATGAAAAATATTATGATGCTAGGAAGAATGATGAAGTGAAAGATTGTGAAGGTCTTGAGCAGGGGGAGCAATATCATCTACTAGAGATTGTTGAACCTCTTGAAAAGAGGTGTGCTGAAGAACATTGAGTAGTTAGTTTTGAGAATATTTGGGCTTCTAATGAGGGGGAGCCAATAAATTGGATTAGGAATATCCAAGGTGAAATAAATTATTTGAGAATGAAATGTGCTTTAATGAAATTTTCTCAGTGTTAGTGAAGATAATGAAAAAGGTTGAGCCTAATGTAGGCTTGATGGGTATAAATTCTAACTGAAGAGTTGAGTTGAAAATCTCCTCCCTAGGTGGGCTAGAGGGGGAGATTTTTAGATGCATTGCACCATGTGGGTCTAGCCCACTCTTTTGACTAACTCATTAAATGAGCTTGTTCAAAAAATTGTCGAGAAGTCAACAAAGTTGATTGAGCTTGTTGGAGAAGCTTTCCAAAAAGAAGAATTGAAGTGATCTTTTTTTCTTTGTAATTATGTAAAAAAGTCCAGCAACAATTATGAAGGGATGTACAAAAGTCAAGCCACATGAATGAAGATGTGATGTTAAGCTTGTAAGACACATTGAAGGAAGAAAAGAAGAAAAGGGCGAAGAAATATAAAGTAAGGCCATTTAGCCATTTGGCGTAGAAGGGAAAAGGAATGAAGAGAAGTCCCAAAAGGTAAGGACTGGTGCCAGTCTTGAAGAATTACATGAGTGAAAGCAAGCCAAAGAAAATAGAAAAATATAGAGAGTAATAGAAAATTGTGAGAGATACACAGTGTGTGAAAAGAAAAAGATAGTTTTCTTTGCTCAAGTTGTATCTCTAAGTATTGTTATCTCTATTTAATATAGTGAAATTATTCGGAATTTGTTCTGTGGTTTTTTCCTTCAAATAAAAAGTGTTTCTACGTAAATCATTGTGTTCTTATGTAGTTGTGCATCAATTGTACTCGCTAAAATTTATTCACAGTTATATAGAATTTTTTCCAACAGTCATGGACCAGCAACCCAAACCTAACATCTATTACTCACCAAACTTCTTCTCACGATTCATTGAGCAAATATCAACTATTACAAGTAGTTAGTGACAAATCAAAAAGGCCATGAGAATAGAATTTCAAGCAAATATGCAAAGTATGCGCTTAATAGATCAAATATGTAACATCAAATTTTAATCTAGCTAAGCATTAGAACAAAATCATTGATTTAAGAAAAAGGGGAAAAAATTAATGTTGAAATTGTTTTTTTGGTATTACCAGTTTGCTACTTTACATAAACAATGCTTGGGACACAATTTCTCATTAAGATATCATCGATATTGATTCATATAGAAGTGAATATATAAAACAACTTTCAATAAGGAAACATGGTTTCCTTGATCTCAACAAAAAATTACAAATCCTTAGCCCTCATATGAATGAATGTGAAGAATTTGAAGGAGAGGGACTCACGTTTAAATGGAAAGGTAGATTCAATGTCAACTGTGGTGGTTCCAGAACATTTTTTCAAGATGGTCATTAAAGAACTTAAATTTAAAAAATTAATAAAAATTAAATTAAATATATTGACATCACAATATATATATATATATAAAATTAAATTAAATATATTAACATCACAATATATATATATATATATATATATATGAAATTTTACAATAAGATATTGTAAACAAGTGCCTGAAGTACACATTAAAAATTCATAAAAATGCTATTATGAGTGTAATAGATAATTTATTTTTTATTTTTTTAAAAAATACACTTGTTAATGATATATTGGCTTACATTCATAAGGTAATTTGTACTTTTTTGTATATATGCACACAATTTGACTTAATTTTTTAAAAGATAGTCATGTTAACAAATGCCTTAAGGGCACATGCTATAAATTAATAAAATAAAATACACGTTAATAATTCATTAATTTACACACACAAATTTATTGTGGTTGTATATAATTTTTAGATATAAGTGTAATTTGACTTTTTTTTTTTAAAGTATAAAAAAATTATTTAATTATATCTTAACCACGGTCTTAGTCATTCAGAAAATTCTTTAAAAATATTATTTATTAACGCATTTTCCTTAACAAAAGCAAATAAATAAATAAATAAAGAAACTAACCCACATGACTTGATGCCACTATTAAAGCGTGTGGCAATGGCTCACTGTGCCAGTTTTTTCATAACTCTTGAATTTTGTTTAAAAGGTTCTCTCAAATACAATATATGCCAATGGTGAGTAAAATATCGTTAGTTCAAATTTTTATTTGGGGTGGTCAATATCCTATATTAATTTTAAATTTTTATATTTTTAAGGTATATAATTTTTTTTCCCTCTAACTCAGGGTGTTCATGTGATCAGGGTGAATACCCTGATCAATACGTAAAGCCGCCGCTGAATGCTAAAGTATAATAATTGATATCAAAGCTTTTGATTTTTTTTTTTTTGACAAACAAACAAAATACAAAACAGATTTTGGCATCAAATGATTACGAATAGAAGCAAAATAAATACAAAAATTTTCAAACTCAAGCACTAAACAATTGATCACAATTATTTAGAACACCCAAAATTCTTTTCACTTTATCACAAAAAATCAGTATTGTGGGGACAGAGAATTTAGCAACCCCGACCCACTTCATACCAAGCCCAAGACCCATGCCGAGGATGAAGCAACGCCCGAGGACGGAGTGTGAAAGTCCGAATTGCGCAGAAGCCTTGATGAGGACGACTGTGTCCTCGGCCCATCGAGACTAGGGAAGGTGGAAGTAAGGGCCCACCAAGAGCAACCTTCCCGGGCGTCTAAAGAAAAGGAACAAGTACAACGTGTCAGCCATGGAGGCACGGTAGAGGAGCAAGTCTAAGACAAACTGTCACCTCCACATTAAATGCCCACAACTAACGTTCTGACCGCATTAATAAGGAAATGACTTCTGAATGGCGTAGCCTTGCTTGCTGCAGACCACAGAAAGAATGGAAAGGCAGCTGATGGGATAAGCACTCAAGTAGTGACTTGCTTGATCAACAAATGGAGGGCTAAGATCAGCTGTAAGTGGGTTATATAATGTAAGGAGTCCCTCTTGAGAGGAGGACGAAAGGGAAAGAAAGGGAAAGAAAGGGAGAAAGGCCGGTAGAAGGATAGAGCACTGTAGCTTTCTGGACCATCACTGAAATCTTTGTAATAGTTCACTAGAGGAATAAAAGAACTTCAAGCTCCCCGGAGGAGGGCCGAGGAGCACCATTGCACATTTCAATCCAAGTTCATGCCGTTTAATCCCTGTACATCCATGCTCAGTTATTGTATTCCTCACTAGGGCCTAGTTCTTGAACCCGCTCTCTACAAATTCATTGTATTGGACTAGCTGGGCTTGAGTCCACTCACTCAATAGTAGAAGTGCTCGAACCCGGTCCCTACAATTGGCACCGTCTGTGAGAAGAACTTGTGTGTTAGTAAGGGCAGCGACCAAGCATGGCAGGATCAGGCCCTCATCAAGTAGGCTCCCATCAGCCTGAACCGGTCAAACCCCAGCATCAGGGTAACTTCGCCAATCCTGAGCGTGATCGAAATGAAGAGAACGGAAGATTTCGAGAGGGAAGTGCGCACATCGCTTAAACCAGCAGAAGCTACTCGCATGGGGACAACCATGCGCCCTAGGGACAAAACCACAACCGGGCCACCCAGTCGAAAGAAGTTAAGAGCCGTGTGACCCAGGGGTAGAATGATGAGCAGGCCATGCAGCGAGAGATAGATGACTTGAAGAGGAGGCTGCGCCATGCATAACGAAGGCGACCTCGACCTAGCCTCGACCTGCCCTCTGATGATGAAAGCGACGAGGACTGATGTGCATGAAATATATACAATAAAGTACTCACATATCTACATATTTAGCTTTACTTTTTTGTTATTTTGTTACTGATTATATAATATCTTTGTGTTGCAGGTAACAAGGGCTTTACATGCAAAGTGGGGCTAGGCCAATTAAATTTAAGTCCAATTGGAGCAAGAAATCAAAGGAAATTTGCACCAAATCCAAGTCCAATTCGGATTAGGATTCTAGCCTGCACATCAGTTAGTATTTTTGGCATAACTTTCAGCTCAAATATCCAATCGAGATGATTAAGTTGGGCTGGAAATTTAACTTAAAGGGCTACAACTTTGTAGTTTACCAAAAGTCCAAATTCTGAATTTAAATGGGCCAAAATCGTCGGTTAAGTGAAGCCTAAAAATCTGAGATTTTCTCCAAACGGGAATTCAACTTGTAATAGGATTCCTTACCCTATTTAAAGGCTCTTTAGGGTAAAAAGAAGAGGAGAGAAACCTGAGAGGAAAAGGAGGCGCCACATAGAAGAATTTGCTTTTGGGAGTCTTTCAAAAGAGGAGTATCTAAGGACAAAGGCAAGAGTTTCATGTTGATCAACCAATTCGGATGAAAGACATAAGTTTTATTTGTTTTCTTTTCAATTTTATTATGAACTAAATTTTATTTTCTAGACCCTAGAATTGTATTCCACTTAACGATCCTCCCTGTGTAATCAGCTGTTCGCAGTACGGACTTAAAGGGTAATCGGGTCAGGACAACCACTGTGTGAGCTTGGAAATAATGGGGGAGCTTTCGTGTAGCATGGCCCACAGCTAGTATGGCTTTCTCTAAGGGTGGGTACTTGACCTCAGCTTCGTGTAGTGACTTGCTAACGTAATAGACTAGTTTTTGAACGCCATTGTCATCCCAGATAAGTATCAGGCTCACAGAGTGAAGCGCCACAGCAATGTATGCGTATAGGACCTCGTTGGCCTCAGGATGGGACATGATAGGCTGCCGGGATAGGTACTCCTTGAGTTACTGGAAGGCCACGACACAATCCTCGGACCACTCAAATCCCTTCCACTTGTTGATCAGGAGATAGAAGGGCCTACACCGATCAGCCGACCTGGAAATGAATCTATTCAAGGCCGCAATCACTCCTGTAAGCTTTTGGACCTCTTTAGGATTTTGCAGAGGCTTTAGGTCACAGATAGCCTTGATTTGGTCAGGATCAACCTTGATTCCCCTGATAATGATGTATCCTAGGAACTTGCCGGATCCCATGCCAAACGAGCATTTGGAAGCATTCAGGCGCAATTTGTGCTCCCTTAAGACATCAAAGGTGCGGCTGAGGTCCCTTAAATTTTCGAAGACCGTCTTACTCTTTACCACCATATAGTCAATGTAGACTTTGATGTTTTTGCCCAGCATCAGCTCGAACATTCTCGTCATCATCCTTTGATAGGTGGACCCTGGGTTCTTCAGGCCAAACGACATTACTTTGTAATGGTAGTTCCTAATGGGCGTTACAAAAACTGTCTTCTCCTGATCCTCCGAGGCTAGTGGTATTTGATGATAGCCTTGAAAGGCGTCTAAGAAGCTCATCCAAGAATGGCCCGTAGTTGCATCCACTAACTGGTCTATCCGGGGCATGGGGAATGGGTCTTTCAAATATGCCCGATTCAAGTCGGTGAAGTCCACACAGACTCCCACTTTCTGCTTTTCTTCTTGACCACCACAGTGTTGGCCAACCATTCGGGGTAAAAAAACCTCTTTAATAGCCCCTGCACGTTTAAGCTTCGTCACATCTTCTCTAATCGCATTAGCATGCCCCCTTGACGGGTGCCGGGGCGGTTGCTTCTTGGGAACTACGGATGGATTGACGTTGAGATGATGACAGATGAAAGCAGGGTCAATCCCTAGGGCGTCGCAGGCATCCCATGCAAACACGTCGATGTTTCTCTTGAGAAACTCGATCAGCTCCTCCTTCTCCTGAAGAGGCAGCTGGGCTCCAACCTGAAAGAACTTATCTGGGCCATCACTAATGATCACTTTCTCCAGATCTTCACATTTCGCTTCTCCGGCAGCTGCGTCGATAGGCGATACCGTGGTCTTTGATTGCTATAAGTTCTTTTCAGTGGTGGTCGAGAGCTCTGCGTCGAGCCGATGTGATATGGCAGCCACCATACACTCCCTCTTTGTGGGCTGGCAACCACAGATCTCAAGTACCTGATCCCTTAACGGGAATTTCACCTTCTGGTGTAGGGAAGAGGTAACACCCTCTAAGGTGTGGAGCCAGGGCCTTCCTACGATGGTTGTGTAGGGGAGTAAGTGTCCACTATTATAAAATTCACCTCCACCACTTCTGGCCGGTCTGGATGGGTAGCCTGATCATGCCTTTTGGGATAATGAGCTTCCCATCGAAGCTCATCAAGGGAGAGCTATAGGGAGTTAAGTCCTCCAGCTTTAACCCCAGCCCCCTGTAGAGGTCTGGGTACATGACCTCGGCGGCACTACCGCCATCTACCATCACCCTTTTCACATCGTAGTCTCCGATTCTGAGCATGATCACCAGAGCGTCATCGTGGGGCTAGGTGGTTCCCATCTTGTCTTCCTTTGAAAAGCTCAAGGTTGGGTGAAAGCCCCTTCTGGCCCTCTTCGGCTCCGACTGGGACTCCTCGGCAGGGATCTGGGCCACAGACAACACTCGCGAAGGGCACGTGCCTGTTCTTCCTAGCGCGGCCAAGATCACATTGATCGTCCCTGCGGGCGCCCTTAGTGCATTATCTCTCCTCGGCTCTTGATTAGCTTGGCCTTGATGGTCTCCGGGGTGGTACAGAAGGTGCTTCAGCTTTCCTTCTCGGCCAACTGGTCCAGATAGCTCCAGAGATTTCTGCAGTTCTCGGTAGTATGTCCGTGGTCCCTGTGATACCAGCAGTAAAGGTTCTGATTGCGCACTGCAGATTCCCCCACCATCTTATTCGGCCACCTAAAGAATGGCTTGTGTACTGGCTCTCAGAATATGGCATGGACCGCCCGCGTGTCGACTACTCCAGATTGCCCTGCGAAGTCCCTCATCGGACGGGTGTTGTTGTATCGATCCAATTTGAAATCCCTCCTCTCCTAAGGGATGGTCTTCTCCTGTCCTCTGCCCTGCAGCTGGTCTTCTTCCACTCGCTTGTACTTGTCGATCCAATCCATCAGCTGGCGCACACTAGTGGCGGGCTTGCCTGTCAAGGACTTCCTTAGGCCATGTCTAGTTGGGAGACCATTTTTGAAAGTACTGATGGTGACATCGCCAAAATTTCCCTCCACTTCATTGTACACCCCCCAATATCGGCCCAAGTAGGCCTTTAAGGTCTCTCCATCATGCATGGACAGAGACAGCAGCGCACTCAAGGACTGCGGGGTTATGCTGTTCGTAACGAAGCGAGAGCCAAAGGCCTGGGTCAGCTGTCTATACGAATCTTTGGAATTCGCCTTCAAGCCATTGAACCACCTCATCACCACAAAACCCAAGCTGGAGGGAAAAACCTTGCACATCAACGCCTCGTTCTTAGAATGAATAGCCATCCTCTAGTTGAACTGGCTCACATGCTCCACAGGGTCCGTTTTGCCGTTGTAAACAGAAAAGGTTGGCTGCTAGAACTGCCGAGGAAGGGTAGCCCCCTCTATGTGGCACGTGAAAGGCGACTTAGATAGTTGATCCAGGGCCCTGCTCATGGCGTCGTATCCTAAGCCCCTAGGAGATAGGCTCTTACGTTTACGCTCCCGGTAGAGCTCTTCCTCATAGGAGAAGGTCTCGCTCGGAGGAGTTCTCAACCTTTGCCTATAGTCCTTGTTTGCGTAAAATAATTTGCAAGCGCACAGAATCGTAACAAGTAGTAAAGTGTTTTTAGAAAACGAGTGTCGAATCCACAAGCCTTAATTATGTTATTGAGTACCGAAATTCACTAAATTAATTACTATTTGGAAAAATCGAAAATAAATGGAATGTTCTACTATCTGAATTAAATTAAACTATTTATTAAAAATAAATCTACGAATAGAAAAAATTAACAAAGCGTAAAAATCTAACAGTGTAAAAATATGATAAGAATGGATCTAGAGCGATTGATTTCACCTAACAAATCTCACACAATTTATCCTTCCTAATTATTAAATTCTAATAATCTCCCGTTAATGATTAAAAATTCCTTAAGTATTCAATATCTTCTCTCGAATAATATCAAAAATATCTTCAACTAACAATTCCATATCTCTATGTGAATTTAATTAATTGGAGACTCATTACGTACTTTGAAATTTCTGAAAAATCACACTAGTCGCAGTAAAGTGTCTCTACTTTCGCTCAACTAATGGTGTTTAATTCTAGAACTAAAATAACAAATCACCTCTCGGTCTCATTGTAATTCAATTGATCAAACTATAATTTGTAATAGTAAGCATTAAGAATAAGAATTAAACACTCAATCATGGAAATATTAAAAATAAAATAACTCAGAAAATAAATTGTGTGTTCATTGCTAGACTACATCAATGATCTAGAAAATAAAATTTAGTTCATAATAAAATTGAAAAGAAAACAAATAAAACTTATGTCTTTCATC